>NC_056727.1:384794182-384836682 GCF_019279795.1 Protopterus annectens | reverse complement strand
GGTTTTGCTGCAAAGAGTAGAAGCTTTTTTTTTGGCATTAAGGAGTAGTTGGATTCGCTTAACAAGGCTTCAATTGCAGTGAAGGTATCTTGTGTTATTTGCTGGAGGTGTTGTAGGTTATTTGAGGAAGAGATTATGGTGGTATCATCTGCATACTGGATATTAGAGCTTAGAGGAGAAGTAGTGTGAAGGTTGTTGGTAAAAATGTTGAGGAGTAAAGGTCCAAGTATGGACCCTTGTGGTACTCCAGTTTGGTTAGTTTGGTATTCTGATGGAGTATTTTGCCATTTTACACATTGTTGCCTGTTTGCAAGGCAGCTGGCAAACCATTGGTGGGTAGGTGAGGTGCAGCCAATATTAGAAAGGTGTTGTAGAAGATTTTGTGTGATACTGTATCAAAAGCCTTTGACAGATCTAGTAGTAATACAGATGTAATATTACCAGAGTCAATGGATTTGGGTACAGTATCCACAATGGAGATAAGTGCAATAAAACTTAGGTTTGGCTGGGTCACAGTCAAGACTTTATTCCTTTGTGCCACAGAGCCAGACACAATGTCTGACATTTTACTCTTGAGAAAATTTTACCATTTTAGAGGGATGGAAAGAAGACTGATGGGAAATTTAAGTTTTACAATAATCTTGTCTTATAATAATGGTGCTTGCAGCTCATATAAAATTCTTGATACATCATGAGGCTGAAACAAACCTTTTTTTTGTGAAAGGAAGTGTCCTAAGAATGCCATTGAGTTATAATAGTCTAGGACTGGTTATCAAGCTTCTTAAAATATATAAACAATGCTTAGAAAAAGATGATTCCAAGATAGTTTATTTTAATATCACCTAAAATAAAATTGTTTCTGAACTAAGGCCAGCTGTACTGTTTTTTTGGAGCATGCCCACAACACTAATATATTGGTTTATTTCAATGAGTTAATTTGCTATCTAGCAAGTTACACAGGGGTTTACCTTTAGTTTGATTAGTTTGGTTATAATGCCAGAATGTAGGATGATGTCAAAGGTCACCATGTCAAGGTAAGCAGAGTGCATCAATCTGTCTTTATCACATGCATATGTCGCTTTTTTGAAGAAATTCAGTACGTTTAGGAGACAGAACCTACATTTAATGAAACAAAGCTGGTTTGCATGAAGGAACTGTAGACTTCTGACATCATTGTTAATAAGTTGTATAATAATATGCTCTATTGCCATACAGGTAAGGCATGCTTGCCTTATAAGTCTATAATTACCAGGGTCAGCAGTGGGCCATCCCTTGTGGAATGGGATGACTACAGTAGTTCTCCACATCTCAGGTATAAATCTGGTGGAGAGGCTGAGAATGAATAGGTTTAGCAGTGAGTCTATAAGGCTGTGCTTGTTGCTAACAAGTAAGAAACCTGGCACATTGTCTGGACCCACTGAGCTAGTGTTCATGACCTTAGAGACTGCCCTCCAGACTTGTTGTGATATAATCTGTATGTGGGGGGGGGGCATACTAATATGCAGGGGAAAGTTAGGGGGAGGTGCGGGTTTATAATTAGAGCTAAATTTAGCAGCTAATATGTTAGCTATGTCTTCTGGGAATGAATATGCGTTGTTATGTATTAGCTCAGTGCAGTGCTGGATGTTGCTTCTAAGGTTCCTGGCAAAGTTATAAAGGGACTTGTAGTTGTCCTTTATGTACAGAAGGTGACAATTTTCAATTCATACTTTTCTTTGGAAGATTTGATTTTGCTTGCAAGTTGTTTGTTCATCTTTTCAAGTTAACTTTTATATATTGACGTATTTAGTTTATTCTTATGAGCAAGTTTCTTCCTCTTACTGTACAGTTTGTTTGTATTAGGATTCCAGCATAGGGATTTACTCCTGAATTTAGCATTGTGTCTTTGTCTGATGCGGATCAATACCTCAATGCAAGTATTTATGTGAGAATAGAAGCTGATGATGAATGTAACAATGTCTGAGAATAGAATATATGTTCATGAATGCAGCAGTGTGTGAGACTGATTCATCAAAGGGAAGGAGAGTGCTTAAATTGCATAAGGTCATCAGCCAGCTGTAATAAATTTGCCCTTGAATAATCTTTGTGTTAAAAGGGTTTGCTGGTAGATCCAGTTTAACCCTCACAGTGAATATTACTGAACAACAGTAGGATTTGATCAGTGACGGGACAACTGAAGATTGAGCATAGAATGGTTATATAGTTGAGAACTAGTTCCCATGGTTTTGAACCCCTAGCTGAACTAGTTGGTCTAATGAGCTAGTGTTTATATAATCTAGGAAGCATTGTTCTTACTTGAGATAGTGTGCATTACCTAATTAATGGAATGATAATTGAAATTCCCTGGGAGAATCGTATTTTGTTCATTGAGGAGGGGCTCCAGTTATTTAGCTATGCCGCTTGGGCTGAGGAAGGTATGAAGGGAATACAGTAGTTGACTATGATATGGTACAGATTTTTTATAGCAACAGGATATTTATTTTATTTTTTATTTTACTTTTGTTAACTGGAATACTCCATTTGGGATGAACCCCTTTTAAGTGGAGGTCCAGGGAGAGGAGCTCCAGAAAGAAAATGCAATAAGAAAAACAGGATTATAAAATTAACTAATGTACAGATAGTATAATAACATAAAACAGAATTATATTTAAGTAGCAGGTACATTATTTAGTTTACAGATGTATAAAGTAATAATAGTGATACATCAGTTAATGATATGAAAGATGTGAAGGTCATCAGATATAAAGGAGCTCAAGTTTATTGTCTTGCCTTATGAGTCTTCAAATGATTTGGCTTCTTAGAAATGTAGAATGCTACCAATAGCAAAAGTCACTTTCATAGGGGGGGGGTGTGAGCAACCTGTAGGCACTGAAGTCCACCACTGAGGATGTGCTATTGCTACACTGAAACAGTGTTTCAATAACATTGAGGATATCTATATTTCCTGTGAGGAGTAAAACTTCTTATTAAAGCTTCTAGCATTGAGTAGTACTACTTTTATAGTCTTGATTTTTTTTAACTGTGTTAGTTGTATAAAAAGAAACTCAAACACATTATTTCACTCTGGCCTAAATTGCTAATAACCTCAAGAAAAAGGCAGAAAATGTCATCCTCCTGAAGAAATAACTTTATTTAACACTTTTTTCCCTGCTAGTACGTTGACTTCATCAGAAAAAAAAATGCAATGAATCTCACTTTAATGTACAATTTCAAAACACAATTAATATGACATGATCAATAAAATAATTAATTAAATAATCTGTTTCTTTAATTTAGTTAAATATGCATACTACTAAAAATTTTTTTTCATTCAGTCTCATCATTTTATACCTCAGTGAACTTTTCTAAGTATTATTTACACTTTAACTGTCCTCAATTTTAGGATGCTTGAGACAGAAACTCTTATCATTCAATCCTTGATACATTATAGCATTTCATTTTAGCTGCCACAATCACTGAAGTATGGCTCCCCAAGCTCTCCCTCTTTCATTTGACCAAATACGTTCTAAAATAAAAAAGTAGAATCTCTTGAAATGGTTATATTCAGATGTATGTTTGTTTAAAGCACTATTACAAGTTATTTTTTGAATGTCATAATGATAGTTGGAAATACTATTTTCAGTGGTCTCCCAGTTTTCCTCACATAGTAAGCATCATATGATGTACAATTTGCCAAATATACAATTACCCTTGTGTTACAATTGGATTTACCCTTGCAGCATATAGCCCTGTGACAACCTTTGACAATAGCATATGGGCCATCAATGATAAACTTATATAAACTACACCTACCACATTTGTTTATTCTGCCATTCATTTCAATTTTATTTCCTTAGTTACTTTCTAAAACGTATTTAATATTTTTGTTCTTACTATATGCAAATATACGTTTAATACCTAACTTTGTTTTCATTTTTGCATCAAATGTTAAGTCTCAATTTCTGTTTGGCACTGATTTCACTTTGTTAGTATCTATTACATATGGAAGAGTCATAGCCTGAGTTTTGTTAACCCATATTTTTTTAAAGTGTTCTCGTTTCCTGATATTAGCTTATGTTTTATATTTGTTGCCAGTAAGACTTCATTTACAACCCTCTTAAATAGCTCATCAGGATAATGTTGGTCCTTTAATATTTGTAATAATTTCCCTGCTCTGCTGTAAACATTAAATCATCTGAAACTAACCTTGAAAAGTAACCTTGAAAAGTCTTACTAGTTGCCCTTCCACTAAGTTGTACTTTTGTTTCAGTGTATGGCAACTAGTATAATATAAATAGGCATTAGAAAAAGTGGAATTTTTATAAATATTGGATCCAAATCTGCCATTCTTCACATCTTTTTACATTTTACATCAAAATATTCTAGACTGTCCAATGACTGCTAGTATGTGAACTTAAAAAAATTCAGTTGTTTATTTAAGTAGGTTATAAATGTTACAACTTTTATGCTGCCCCATTCCAAAGCAAAGAAAAAAAAATGTCAGCTAAAAACTGTACATAGACGTACAAGTTTTTCTTGAACTTGGAATATAAAGCAAAATTGTTTTTCCAATACCACAAAATCATATTGGCAAATATGGGTCCAATGCTGCCCCATAGCTCCTCCTCGCAATTAACAGTAATAGTGCCCTTCAAAGTAAAAAATAAGCTATTCTTTAACATACATTCCATAAATTCAGTGACTAATGACAGATGGAGTGGGAGACTGATCTCATGCTTTGTAGCATCTGGTATATAATGAATCAACTAATGATGTTTATTGTAGGGAGGGTGCTATTTTGTACATGTTAAACTGGAGAGTAGATCAGATTTACTAGTGAAGTAAGAGCAATGGGACAGCTTACAGTTTGCCTACAAGAATAGCAGAACTCCATGTTAGAAGTATATGGGCACTATGTGCGAGTGTATTCAACAGCATGTCTTCATCATCCCCACTGCTGCAGTAGCTTTTAGGCTATGTGGGTTGATTACCAAAAACTACCCAACCTGGAAGGAAAAAGGATACGTGTGCTGGAGCCCATGGAGAGTGGTCTTAGCAAAGTTAGCTCTGGACCTAGAAAAGGAATTCAGTTTGTAATGCTTTCTGGAAGTATGTATAGAGGGCCATTTAGCTGCCTCCAGAATGTATTTAGAGTTTACCCTTTTCCAAGGCTTTCCAGTAGGCTTTCTTGCCTCATTTAATATCTGCTGCACATCTTCATGCCATCGAAGAAGATAAGGTTCTAGTAGAATATGTCTTGATACTGCCTGGAATGGTTTTGCCATGGTGGGAATAACACAAAACAATCACTGAGGACAACCACTTGGAAACTGTTTGCTTAGATACAGGACGTCCTTATTTGTTCCTGACAACAAATAAATAGCTAATCAGCTTTTCTAAAGGACTTAGTTCTGTCAAGATAGTACCTGAGCTGCCTATGTACATCCAGAGTATGCAGAATCTTTTTTGCATGGCAATTTAGGTTCTGGATTGAAAACTGGGAGAGTGATGGCTTGATTGAAAGCAACCTCTGAAACCACTGTGGACATAAATGAGGAGTTTGTGTGCAATATGACACTATGTCTGAAGAAAATTAAGTAAGTTTTACCCACCATAAAAGCTTGCAATCAGATACTGTTCTTGTGGATATCAGAGTAATTCTGACTACAGTTTCCCGTCAATAACCTTAAATAAGTATGCTGAGCAGGTTCAAAATATGATATTGTCATTTTCTCCAGCACAAAGTTCAGATCCTAAGGAGGAGCAACCTGAGGAAGCTTCAGGTGTATAACTACTTTCAGAAACTGTTCTACCACATAGATGAAAGAGGAGGATCCAGGGCCAGACAAGTTGAAATGGCAGCAAGATGAACCCTTATAAAGGGATAAGAGAGACCATAGGAAAGTCACTCACAAACATTTGAGCACCAGTCATACAAAATCCCTGATGTGCCCCTGGTTATCGGTTAGGCACCAACTAGAAAATCATTCCCACTCACCAATATACAATTTTTCTAGTAGCAGGTTTTCTTGCCTCCTTTAATATATGCTGCACATGTTAATGACATAAATGTTAAAAGGTATTAAAACTGAATCATCCAAGCAGTCAGTTGAAGTTGACTGAGACTGGGGTTTTCCAAACTTCCCCTGTCTTGTGTGAGTAGATCCGGTCTGCAAGGAAGCATTTGGCAACTGTCCTTGGTCAATTCCATAAGAAGGAATAATCAATGTTGCCTTGTCCAAAAGAGAATCACCACAATGATTTTTGAGAAATCCCTCTGAATTTTCAGAATTAACCTGAATATCAGTGGAAAGGATGGAAAAGCAAAATATTTTGAGTTGTCAGTGTTAAAAGGAAGCAAACAGATATATCTGCGGTGTTCCACACAAATGGATCAAATCCTGCAAGACCCCCTCATTCCATTCCCATTTGTGAAGGCCTGTTCTGGTCATGTTCAGCTTGCCAGCAACTATGTTTTACTTTGACAGAAAGTATGATGCTTGGAGGGATAAGGAATACTGAAGAGCTAACTCCCAAGCTATTATAGTCTGTCTGTATTGGGAGTATGACCTTGTACTGCCTTGCTTTTGTCTGTAGTCGCTTGTAGAGATCTTTGTGACCACAGAAGATGGAAAGATTTTAAGACATTAATCACAGCCAATGACTTCTTTATAGTGATGTACTTTGGTCTGTCTAAAAGATTCCAAAGACCTTGCACCCTTACCCCCATGAAAACTGCTCTTTAAGGAACATTTGAGGCATCTTGTGTGAGAGATTGGTTTTGGGTTAGAGGAGACAAAGGGAAACCAGGGTATCACTAAGTTTCTTTTTTCCATCAATGCAGTTCTATTTTTATAGAGTCCAAAACTGGTATTTGATGTCCCAGAGGATGTAAATATACTTTTTTTAGAATCCATTGCATCTTTCTTCTGTGCAACCTGGTTAGAAGAATCATGAGTATCATGAAAGCCACAAACCCTAGGATCCTGAGAAATTCTGTTGTGAAAGTCTGAAAATGATTGGAGAAGCTTGGGAAAGATTCCAGATAAAAAAACATATTCTCTTGTGTCAAAAAGGCCTTTTGAAGAGAAGTATCTGAAAGACAGCTGAGAAACACAATTCTGTGAGATGGAGTCAAGGAAGATTTTATAATATTTATCTAAAAATAAAAAAAGAAATATCTGGAAGTCCAGATTTATCAGAGGAGAAATAACCCACTTTAAACTTAAATATAAACTAACTTACCTTTAATGTTTCTACAAACTGTCTAAACTGTCCCTAAATATTTAAAGATTGCCATAATTATTTAAACTACAGATGGTTTTGTTTTATTTTGGAGAGTGTAAAATTATTGTTCTTAAAATGTTTTGTAATAATTTAGAGCTTTTCTCCCCAGGCCTCCTCTGAAAATGGACTTCTACTCAGTTGGACTTTTCCGTTAATCTAATGTCAATAAAGGCTCTTTGACATCTATATAAGAGCGCTGCAAATATAAGTAAGTCATCTAAATAACAGAAATGAGAATTTACTTTAGTCTTAAATAAGCTATGACTGCATCTAGGCATTTTTTGAACACCATTAGAGTTGTAGCTAAGATAAAGGGTAAAGCAGAGAACTGATGATGTGACCCTGAAACAAAGAACTTTGGATGCTTCCTGAAACCCTTGGTTAATGGAATGTGGTAATAGGCATCTTTTAACCAGACCTCTCAATGTCCCTTGTTTAGGATGAACATTCCTATTTTCAGGCCTTAGTTACAGTGTTCTTATTTTTGGAGGTATATTACTGTTATCAGACTTGAGTTACCCCTTCACATAATTTTTTTGAATCTCCATCATCACATGTGATTTCTTTTTTTTTTCAAAAACATTTTTATTTTGTTTTCATAATAAACATATGCAAATGTATATATAACAAATACAATAAAACAACAAAACTACTTACAATATTTACATTCATCAGTGATAAACAGTCATTTTTATCTATGAGAAGTTATATTTTTTCAAAAGGTTTTCCAGTTTTTTGCCATGCTATTGTTTTATGAGTAATGTTATGAATTCTATAACAAATGGTTTGCAGTTCTTTTTTGCAAACAACATTTGCTAAATTAATAAAATCTTTAAATATGAAATCTTGTTTACTTTTCCAGTTCAAAGTAATAACTTTTATGGCAATTGCAAGGATTGACCAGAGTAACTCAATCTGAGATTTAGGTATTACATTATGTATAAGAACATTGAATAGGATTAGTGAGTTAGAAATATGAGTTATCAGACCATAAAGCATTTACAAAATATCTAAAGTATTTCCAGTATTGAACAACATTTCTACTTTCAATGAACATGTGAACCCAGTTAGCCTCTAGTAATTCATCACATTTCCAACATTTACTTTCACTGTTTTTGAGTATAAGATTTATTTTATGTGGAGTATATAAACTTCTGTTCATAAATTTCCATGTGTACAATCTCTAATATAATGAGGAAGAGGTTCCATATGTAGAATTCAATACTAATTTTTTGATTCATCAGATATTTGTTCTCCATTAATCTTTACATAGTAATTCCAAAAATCTGAGTCAAACTTTAGAGTGTCTTCTCTTAGTATCTTACAGATAGGCGAGATACTTAATTTTTGATTATCTGTCTTTTCAAGACACCTAATAAAAATCTGAATCAAACTAGGTACAGATTCAGTCTCTATGTTGATTGATACTCTCATTTTGTTTTCCATAAACTGCTGTAATGAGTGTATAAACACCCAGCTGTCTTGAATATTTTCAAAACTACATAAAAGAGAGTTTAGTGGTTTAGTACTCTTATTTTCAATAAACCAATGCCAGAATATCAAGTTATTTTCCTTTAATTTTTGCATCGCATTGATGTTGAAAGAATCTAGGCAATCATGGGAGTATGCTATAGGGAATATAAGAAATAGAAATTGTTTAGTGTTGCAATTACAATCAATTATATATTTAACGTTATTAAATATTTGATTGCCATAAGAAAAATGATCAAACTTCTTATTAAATAAACAAAATTCACGTAAAAGCCAATGAACTCTACTTATTCCATATTGTTCCTTAAATTGATTATAATTAATTATCATTAATTATAACTGATTTGGAAATTCTGTTATCCTTCACTAGATACTTTAAATGGTAAATAATTAGTTCTGATAAAAGTGTTTAACTCCTTCAAAAATGCTTGTGTTCTCTTATAGATGCATACATTCTGCAGATTCAGTGACACTATTAGCAACTAAATTACATCAAGTGAACTAGGATCTGCATTAGAAAACTCATTATGCATATTAACATCAGACTTGACTTATATAACTAAACCTTTAGTAACTAAACAGAGGGTTGTGAGGACCCTTTTTTTTCCTCTCTCTCTCTCTCCCCCCTTCCTGATGGAAGACGCCAACATAGATATTGTTAATACATATGAGTAATATTTGTATAACTGCAAAATATAAAAGTTATGTTGTAAGGGTCTATATTAAATTAGTGAATGTTTAGAAAAGCGAACGCTGATTTATCAACCCCACGTAAGCGAAAGCTTACAATCCCAAACACTTAGAACAGCGATTTTTTCCAAAAAAAATCACTGTTCAAAAAAAGAAAAAAGAAAAAAACTTTAAAACATTACATACATTTATAGCAACAGGTGATTTTAACTGCCTATTATCTGGCAATGATACTTCTACAAATGGTAAAATAAAAGTAACATCTCAAGCCAAGAAGTTAAATGACTTTACAAACCAGATGAACCTTAAAAATATACATGGTCTAAGAGAACATTATTCCTTATTCTGTATTCACTATTCATATTGGTTTGGTACACAAACAAACATTGATAAGGCCTTTGTATCAAATAATATATACTCTAAAGTAAGTGACGTATCTGTAATGACTTGTCCACTTTCGGACCATAATGCTATAAACTTTACATTAACTACACATACAGATGATTTAAGATTTCTACAGAGAATTCATGCTCACATAACGAAGTTAAATGGCTTTAGGAAATGGATAATGAAAGAAATAGACATGTTTATGGAAACAAATGATAATGGTGAAGTGACTGATACTATACTGTGGGACACCTTTAAACTTTACATATATGGTGGAATAAAATTGTGGTACCTTAAAAAAAGGAGGCAGTGGGACAAAGAACTTTTAGACTTACAAAAAAAAATAGACAAGCTAGAAATGGATGCAAAACCAAATAACAAAGTAGCACATAACGAAATTACTAAGTTAGATTAAAAATACTTAGAAGTTCTGAATCATAAGGTAGCCATAAACCTGGAAAAATTGAAATTACAAGCTTATGCTGTAAATCCCAAATATCTACATAAAATAGTGCTAAGATCCAAAAAAAATAAACAATCAAAATCTTATTAATGAGATTAAATATAAAAGTGATGGTTCATTTAAGAGTACAACTAACTTAATGGGCATATTAGAAGTGTTCAAAAACTACTATAAAGATATAAATAATAATACACCACTTTTGGAGACAGATAATGTAATAAATACTTTTATTCAAGAAAATATAACTACTAAGGTGTCAGTGCAATAAAATAACATATTAAATAAACAAATAACACTAACAGAAGTGTAAGAGCAAATAAAAAAAATTAAAAGATAAATCTCCAGGACTGGATGGAATAATTCCTGAACTATATAAGATTTTTCCTGAATATATAATAAAGAAAATGATGCATGCCTTTACTATGGTTAAGCAAAAAGGTATAACACCCCCATTGTGGAAATACTCAATTATCTCCCCCATATTAAAACAAGGTAAGGACCACAAATCTTGTGATTCATATAGGCCAATTTCATTACTAAACACTGATTATAAAATTTTCATGACAATGTTAGCTAATAGGATAAAGAAAATATTACCTAATCTAATACATAATTATCAGACAGGGTTAGTTCTTCATAGAAAAGTGCAAGATAACATTATAAATTACTATCATTAATAAACATAGCATGCAAATACAAAAAAAATAACTAACTATTATCAGCCTAGACATAGAAAAGGCTTTTGATTCCATTGGTTGGTCTTATCTACAAAGAATTCTGATTGGTTTTGAATTCTCCTCAGATTTTGTCAACTTATTAATGAAAATTTATAGTGGGGGGCAAGCTTATGTGAAAATCGGATCATGTCTATCCTCACCACTAGAAATCCTCAAGGGAACTAGACAAGGTTGTCCTCTGTCACCATTATTGTTTGTTCTTTCAATGGAACCTTTTGCTACATATATCAGAAACAATCAAAATATAAAAGGCTTTCAAATTAATAAGGACTATTGTCCTAAGATACAATTATTTGCTGATGATATGTTGTTAACGGGTGATATTGATGGTTCTTTGCATGATGTTATAAATACCTTAAGAAGTCTGAAAGAATTTCTGGGCTTAAATATAATCATAACAAATCCAAAACATTACTAATTAACAAAAAAATCAACAAAAACCTGAGAGAGAATAGCCTGTCTAATTGGGAGAATGATGTATTAGAATATTTGGGTGTCAGTATAAAGTGTACATGAAAAGAGTCTGTTAAACTAAACTACAATAATTTAATAACCACCATTAGTGAACTAATCAAAAGATGGAATAAAATGTTCTTCACAATGGAGGATAGGCTCTCTTTAATTAAAATGATAATTTTACCTAAAATTTTGTCTTATATACAATTATTGATACTACCCCCTCCCAGAAACTTATGTAAAAAAATAGATTTGATGCTATTTACATTTTTATGGTTCCCCTTAAAACCTAGAATTGCATATAAATGGCACATTAGAACTTGGAACAGTAATGAGATATCATTCCCTTGCTTAGATCACATGTGATTTCTGAAGCTGTCTAGTACACAAAAAACACACTACTTGACCAGCATACTAGAGGCAACAGCAATTTAAAGAAATAAGATACACATATTACAACTTCTTTTTTCTGAAGCAAAATAAATTACTTTGTGTGGTAGAACTGTACAATAAAATTCATTAAAGTCTGCAGATGATATACTGTCTCTTTGATAATGTGCTTATATTTTCCATCATTTTTGCCTCTCTGTTTTTTTTTAAATATGTATTTCTAAGTGGCATTTCCACATTCCTACTGGAAATAGGAAGAGATAAGTGCCTTTGCTCCTATTTTCAGAATTTACAGGTTGTTACCATGTAACTCATGGTAGGAATGGTAGGGGGTAACAGGTTCTACAAGGTCAACATTTTGATTTTTGGAGCATTCACATAAGAGTTTATAAATGAAAGATCTGGTACTAGTTTCCAGTAAGCCTTTTTCACTGGTACCAGAAACATTCTCGAATGGAAACCTTTGCTCATTTGATTTACAGGCAGTAGCTCTATGACTCCTTGGGTGTTTAAAGACTAAAAATCTGAGGAAAATATTCTGCTTGGTTTAGAGGATGGGGAAGAATTTACCTGGATGGAGGTTCCTGTGATGTGTGCCATCTGTAACCCTCCAATGCAACTTTTAACACCCAAGAGTCTGAGACAATCTTTTGCCAAAGGGGTGTGTTGATGACCAGTTTGTGAGACATATTTGCAGGAATACTGGTCAGAGGAGGGGAAAGCAGGGAAGGAATTTTGACATAGTCATTCTGTGCTGTGGTTTTGTCTATTCTTCTAAAATAACTCTTGTTTCTTGTTGCTATTTCTCTCCACCCATCTCTTTTTTGAAGTTTGTTTTGCAGGCAATAACTGGTCTTGCTTGTCTGAATTTTTTGTGACTGAGGAGGCCTAAAATATTTGTATTTGAGGGGATATGAAAAATCTTAGAAACTCCCTGAATTAACTTCCTCTTTCATCATATAATTTAGAACCTGGGTAGAAGATGAGACAAACAATGTCCCCTTATCAAAAGCAGAATCTAGGATTTCAGACTTCACCTCTTCGGGAAACTTTTATTTATATACCCAAACATATCTTTCCACCACTGTAGCAGTAGCAGTAGCCCTAGATACAGTATCTGCACAATCATACACACTTTTTAAAGAATGTTTGTATTGCTGGAATTAAGTATAAAAAGTCTGATTCAAAAAACAACATTCTTCTGTAGGAAGTGAAGTAGCAAGTTCCCTCAGACTATCAATACAATAGAGCATAAACGTCCACATATAGGCCTGATAGTTGAGAATTATGAAAGCCAAAATGGAAAAGGAAAACATTCTCTTACCTAGACAGTCCAACACCTTACCTTCCTTGTCCCCAGGTAAAGAATCGGTGTTTAAAACCAATCTATTCCCAGCAAGAGATACAGAACATATCACAGATGGGTCTGATCTAAGGTGGTAGAAACAAAGGTATTAATCTGAGGTACTTTATACATCTTATATGCATTTTTAGGGACTGATATCTGGGAAAAAGAATGATTACAGGCAGCATTCACACATCCTACAAGGCTGGCAGTACAGGCGAGATGGCTGAAGAATATATATTTGTAACATATCATAATATCTCCTCTGTTTAGGTGGAACATCCAATTGTCCCATAATGATGCCCCATTCATCGTAACTAAGGTCTCATTAAAAGAAAATTCCTCTACTTGAGGAAAATAATTAGAATTTTCATCACAGTCAGAAAGTTAGGCTTGTGAGTCTGAAGGAGAAGAGCTCCATCTCTGGCATAGTCAGAATCATCAGAATCTATTTCCTCATGAATTTCTTTACAGGGAATGCTCACCTGCAATGGCTTCTAGACACCAGGATTAATAGCCTGTAATGCATGCTTTGTTAAGGTAAAAAAAGTCATCTTTATAATTGTCTCTTATGATAAACGTTTAATATTTTGTTTGTTTCTTTACAGGAGTTCCTGTAGAACAAGATCCACTCAAAGGAGGGATGTCTAATGGATCTAATTGTCTCTTGGCTCTCTAAGCCTATGAAGAATTACCCAGAGTATCTCTCAGCCTTAGAGAAGATGGTTCTCCCGGGTCTATATTAAATCTTCAAAAACCCTTTTCAGTGAATGGCTGTTTGCTGAATGCTAACTGCTGAAATCTGCTTCCGTCAAATGGCAATTTCAGCTAATTTTTTTATTGGGGAAAAAATGCTTGGCCAGTGTAAAACTTCACAAAATTTAAAACCCTCCAAATTGGTGGGCTTTGCTCCTGACACCCATCTAACTAAATAAAGCAATTCTGAGATGGCACTACAGTAGAGAAAAGGGCAAATTCCCAATGATGGCAAAGAGTTTTTTTTCCCCTAGGAAAAAATTTGCTGAAATGGCCATTCGACAGGGTCAGATTTCAACAGTTAGCATTCAGCAAAGAGCCATTTCCTGAAAAGGGTTTTTGTGAGTCTAATATAGACTAATTTCTCCCATGCCAGTACTGGCCACTGGAACAGGCAATGAGGACCTTGCTGACCCCAATAAGATTACACCAGAGGATGCTGTAAAAGTAAGTGAGTGGTCTGAGGAACAAGCAATGGCCACTGTAGATTCACCCACAATTGGCTGAGGCATTGATGGAGCTTGCAACAATGGCAAGGGCTCTTTGCTAAGTGCATTTTCCCTCCTTTGATTGGTGGGAGTGGAGTCAGCAAGAGCAGTATCCATGTTACAGCTAAGGAAGAGAAACCAAAAGTAGTAAATGTTGCTAGAATGAGTCAATTGGAAAGTAAATTCCCTATCCATCCCAAAATAAATGTTTTAGCCTCAAATCTGAAAGTTTACAAAAGTAAAACATACATGAATCACTATTAATTTGATGAAGCTTTAGCTTGTCAAACTACAAAAGATCAACAGCTAAAGATCAAAAGAGCCAAACTGTGAATGGCCAGCTAAACAAATTTTTCTCAAGGAAAGAATTTGCTTGGCTGTTAACGGGAATTTGCCCTTTCTTCAATGTGGAGCAATCTCAGAATTAATATATTTAGATAGGGGGGTATGGGAGGTACAGCCCCCCACATGGGGTGTGTGGGGGGTGAAGCCCCCCCCCCCACTTAATTCAGGTTGAAAGGTTTTTGTTTTGTGTAATGGCCAAGCAAATCCTTTCCATGGGAAAAAATTTGCTTAGCTGATCATTCGCGGTTTGGATGTTTCGATCTTTAGCTGTCGATCTTTAATTCAACAAGCTATAGCATCGTCAAATTAATAGGAACCCAACATACACTTAGCTAAAATTAACCCCCAGTTAGTTAAATAACACAGCTATAAATCGTAGCCCTTGACTGATAACCACATAACAATATTGGGTTTCTTAAAGGAGAAATACTGCTTTCAGTCAGACATTAAAAATAAAAGTATTTTCTTAAAAGGGAAAGACTTTCTGTGTAGAGTGGTTCCAGAAACAAAGCTCTTAGCTGACTGCTGATCCTGTGAAGCTCAGAAATGCTTCTCCTCAAGGTGGCAATAAAGTACAGAAGAAATCTTCACTCTGACTGCTGACTTTTCTCCTTGAGGCTAGCCAGTTACCAGTCAGAGTGAAGGTGTGGGGTGAACCAGAGCTTTTGTAAGCCTGTACAGTTATTGTTTCCTGGACAATGAAGCAACCAACACAGGCTAAAGGCTACTGCAGCAGTGGGTATGACAAACATCAGATCTCTACCTGCAGCCTGAGTCAACAAGGAAGTACAGCACTGGAGAATCAGTTAAGGGAAAGTCAGTGTGAGAATCTAGTCAGTAGCAATCCTTCTCTTACCTTATTTAGTTAGTTAGTTATCTATTGACATTTGTTTACCATGTTGGACCAATTGGGCAAATAAAGTTACACCTTTTTAGTGGAGACCTGAAGAAGAAGAAAAGCTTCAAAACACTTTCATACAAAATTACAACAATATAGTTATGGTAAAATATTGTCACTTACACTGAGTATCATAAATTAAACAACAGATGGTGGTAAATCTAATGGTAAGTGCAAGTATAAAATTGAAATGAAAACAATGTTGAAATAGTAGGTCATTTATCCAGATTCTGAGAAAATTAGCAGTATGTGTTATATTGAAATAGAGAGAATGGAGTAGAGAGGAGAGCTTCCGAACCATTTAGGTACAAGACAAGTGATCATTTTGAGAGTAGGTAGACAATAAATTATAAGAAGTCATCAGTTAATCAGGAGTGAAGCAGGGGAAGATGAGGTAAAAAGTAGGTAGTCAGCTAGAGCAAGAACATAGACACTTTTGAGGTAGATTCTAAGTTGGTCATTGAATGGTTTACTTTTGTTGAGTTGCTTGATTTGAAATGGTAAAGGATTCTATACTTTAAAGACATTTGAGGAATAAAGACAGACACCAGCATAGTTATTAGGTTTGGTTGTTATAAGACAAACCTTTATAGGTGGGAGCAAAGAGCTCTATTGAGACAGTATAGGTTGTAGGGTGCAAGTTAGGCTAGGACTTGTTGCAGCATTGTTTTAGTAAGCTTGTCTGTGCTACCTGCATGTTAATCAGAATGGGAGCAGCACAGTGCAAGGTTAGGAGAAGGAATGTTTATGCAGCATGTTTTTTAGTGTATCTAGTGAAATAGAGTGCATAGGTGTCTCACTTTTTGGTAGTTTTTTTGACACTCATTTATATGCATGTTGAATTTTAGGTTTTCATCGATGCTGACCACTAGAAGCTTGGTGAATGATATGAGCTTCATTTTAGCATTGTCTGAGGAGGTGATTGTGAAAATGATTTTGTCAGGGGTATATTGCCAAGAGGTGACAAGCATTGGTTTGTTTTTTGGGATTAAGAAATAGTTGAAAGCTGGTTAACCAAGATTCAATGGAAGATAGTGACTTGTGTTGTTTCCTTCAGTATTTGGAAGTTGGTATCACTATCGATTAGTGTCAAGTCACCAGCTTATTAAACTAGGGTTGCTTTTTTTTTCCTGCTGTATGGAGATCATTTATATAGATGCTGAAGAGTAAGGGTCCAGTTATTGAACCATGGGGTATTCCCTACTTTGACAGGAAGATAAATGGAATATGTATTAATCCATTTTTATGGACTGTGATCTGTTGGAGAGGTAGCTGTGGAACCAGGAAAATGGAGTTGTACCAAATCCTAGCTTAGAAAGTCTTTGCAGGAGAATGGAATGGGAGACAATATCAACTATTTTTGAAAGGTCTACAACAACAGCAGAAATAAGATTTCCTTCATTTCTCTTTTGGTTTATGGTAGTGATGATGTTTAAGAGTGTTGTAGTGGTGCTATGATGTTGGTGAAATCCATGCTGTTAGGGTGTTAATAGGTTAATGTCAGTAATGTATGTAAGGAGCTCAGCTTGAACACACTTCTCAAGACCTTGGGTAGTAATAGGCCTACAGTTAGAAACTTCTGTATAGTTACCTCCTTTGTGAAGTGGACGGATGTATGATTTTTCCAAACAGCAGGTATGTAGCTTTCATTGATTGAATGATTTATAAGGATGGATATGGGATAAGTCAGTGCATCAGCAGCAAGTTTTATTTATTCTGCTGGTAAATTAATAGGAGTGAAGGTGGTAGATTTTAACTCAGAAAGGAATTTTTTAATGTAAGAAGTGGGAACCGGTGTGAAATTAAAGTGGAATATAGTGTATAGGTAAGGATTAGCACAGGAGATAACAGCAGAGATTGTGTCCTTTATAAGAGAACCTACCATCTGAATGAAGTGAGAGTTGAACACTTGAGACAAGGGTAAGGTACTGTGCCCAAGTGTTAATCCAGTTTGAAGGCCAGGAACTCAGCAGCCTAGAATGGCACTTAATGCCAGTTCTGGTAGTTTCTTTATCTTGCATGTGTGTTTGCAGAAGCACAAGATGCTGCTGATGCTGGTTTCTGTAACTCCCACCATATCATGACAGCAGGATAAATTACCCATCCAGAAGACCGGCATGGAGTTATTGATGATGCAGTGGCAGAGAGGGAGGGAGCACTAATTATGGGGAAAGATGACAAACACTAGGTCAAGAACTACGCAAGGAAATATTTAGCTAACAAAATAGCTGCTGATAATACAACCCTGCTAATGAGCACAAACAGATAAAATTAAAAGTAGAAAAATGCAACTTAACAGTGAAAACAGCTGACGTAAATCATGTCTTTATTAAGGGGTTTTGTATATAGCAATGCATGTATGTGAACAAGTTTTATCAAAAAACTCTGAACTCGCAGAGCACATCCCTACTTACACTGACTTATCTACTATCATTTTGTAGTGTATCGAGTAAGAAAGTTAGCCTTCAAGCTTCTCTATTAATATCTTAATGTAGACTATGAACCATTAACTTATGCTGTCATTTATCCTGCCTTTCAATTTGACATAACATTGCCAGTGTAGTCTAAGTAATGTTATCAGTTAGCCATCCATTTCTTTTGCTAAAAAAATTGCTGCATATTTGAATGTAGCTCATTCAGATAAAAGACTTCTTTGCAAGAAGTTTACAACCAGAGAAGCTAAAGAAATGAACTAATTACATTACAGATGACTGATGACAGAAGGATATATTAATTAGTCTATCTTGTCTGCTCATTAGGTGTATTTCACATTATGTCTCCCCTACATCACCATCATATCCCTCAGACTATCCCCACCTGTCCCAAACCCTCTTGAATGTTTCTGCAGATTCTCCCTTTAAAGTCCACTCCATTTGCCCATGCCATGGGTCCACAATGCTCACTGTGAAGTAATCCTTTCACATAGCAGGGAGTTATTAGACCCTACAATCTGCTACCTGTACCTTCTTGTTTCTCATTTGTCCTCCCATTTATAATGACCCCTTCAGATCTCCACAGTATGACCTTATATACCCATATCCAGAATCTTCTCTGTTCTCCACCTGCAGCTTCCCTCCTTTTTGCTGACATCTTCTCACTTCTGTCCCTCCCATTCTTCTGGTGGTTTTCACTGAATTTTTTACTGGGACTTGACGTCTTCCTTCTTATATGGCTTCCAGAACTGTACACAGTTCTCAAAGTGGGATTTGACTGGGGCCTGGCAAAGTAGGGCCATTACTTCTTGTGTTTCTGAAGTCTGTCTCCCTGAGAATACATCCAAGCATTCAGTTTGATATTACTGCTTCATAATGACACTGGAAATCCTAACCCATTGATATCAACACCATCACAGCCCTTCCCTGTCTACTCTGTTGTCATAAATTCTACCTTTCCCAGCTCAAATTTCAGACTTCAGGGTGTTTGGGACCCAATAGCAGGAAATTAGTCCCTTATCAGTAATAACCAAAGCCATACCTGGTTCATTTTGCATCTGGTGCTGCTCCCCAATGTGGCGCCTCTCAACACTCAGTTGAGGAGCAAGAAAAAAGGTCCCTTATCGGAAATGGTGGTCCTCCCTTTTCTAAGGAAGAAAGCCAGTTCCTAAAGCCATATGCCCACACACTCTGTGTGAGAGCAAACAAACAAAAAACTATAATAATAATGATAATAATAATAATAATAAATTAAAAAGTCCCTTCCCCGATGTAGCACACCTTCCTTCTCTAAGGATGAGCATCAGATCATGAAGCCCTACAGCCTCACTCTATACGCGAGTGCAAAAAAATGGGCCATTCTCCATTTATAAGACAAGAGAAAATTAAAAGAAAATAAATAAATAAACAAAATGGATCTGATGATCATACCCCCTAAAACTTTGCACCCGATGCGACTGCCATGTTTACTCCACACTAGCGACGCAGCTGTAGTCTTATTTTCACTGAGAAGTTAATATATGATACCTATGCAGATGGCTTTATACAGTGTTGTGCTGATATATATTTCAGCTCTGTGCTTCAAGAAGAATGCTTTCCCTGGATAAAAGAGAATAATTCATACCAAGTCTTCATTCCCTATAAGTATTTCTGTGACTGAAACTACAAAGCATGAGAAATTTTATTCGTAGATGAGTGGGTAATAAAATCAATGATTAGAATAGAAACTGTTCAGCTGCTGTCTGATAGTCTGACCTTCAGCAAGTCATATGACCTAATAGTAGGTATGTTCATACTGATGCAGACAGTGATGTTAGTATAAGCTTACCTTATAAATTAGATGCTGCAGAATACCCTAGCGAGGCTGTGCCGGGAAATAAATGTTTTGAAAGATTTACTGAGCAGAATATTTACACTTTAAGTGTATAAGCAGTGTGTGTTCCTTACTTTAAAACATAGACACTTTGCTGCTTCTTTTCTTTGATCTAAATTCATGACTTAATATTTTACATTAGCTTTCTGTATCAGAAAGATCTAAATAAAAGTGGTTTTGTTATGATAAATACACTGGTGAGTTAACTTAACATGAGGTCGGTAAATGGAAAACAAATGAAATTATAGTGAAGTACATTCAGATCTAAATGAAATTATAGTGAAGTACATTTAGATCTGCCAAAAAACAGGTCTGGTTTGAAACAGACACAGCAGACTTTGCAGAGAGAGAGAGAGAGAGAGAGAGAGAGACAGTGTGTGTGTGTGTGTGTGTGTGTGTGTGTGTGTGTGTGTGTGTGTGTGTGTGTGTGTGTGATCACAAGTGTTTTTTTTGTTTGCAAAAATCACCCACACTATCAAATAATAATTTCAAATAAAATTTCTAACAGCATTCAAAAGCTTAACACTTTAGTTTTCAGTTTATAGCATCTAACAGTAATTAGTGACATTCTCAACAAAGCTTAAATTATATCTGTAGTAACATTTACACCCATAGTTTGCTTCTCACTAATACAGTTTTCTACTCCTGACAATTTTGACATATTAGATGTCCTTACATTCACCCCTGCAGTATTAATAACCTATGGGATTCTCTGCAGTGGAAACCCATCGTCCGGCCAATTTACCAAAACCTACCATTGCTTTAAGGTACATGGAATGTCACCTAAATGCTTCTCGCATAGCATAGGGCATAAAGGTGACATTCAGGGGTACCATCCTCAGAACTTCTTGGCCAAGAGTCCGATCACTGTTTTTAACTGTCGGTCTGTTTGCCACCATCTGCTTTCTGCCATTTTTTTCTGTGAGTTTGTATTTTGATGAATACTCTTGTATGCTGGTCTTCACCATTGCAGATAAGTACCCAATTGGGTTTTTGTTCTTTTTGTTGAATTTTTGTGCTGTTTGGGGGGGGGGGGGTTAGTGTCATCCAGGAAGGGTAAATGCCAGTGTGGGACAGATTCCCCATAAAAACCGCCACGATAAGTGCCTTTTTTGCCTAGGAGCCTCTCATGAACATATGTCTTGTTCGATTTGTCAGACATTTGTCCTGAAAACCCTTCATAGTAGGCTTTCTTCACTTTCATTGTATATTCAGAACCAGCATTTTAAGCTTCTTCCTAAAAATACTATGGATGGAACGTCCCACCCCAAGGGTCAGCTGTCAGACAAGAAGAAGGTGAAAAAGATAAGACTGGAATCTTCCACTGTCCATCCTTTGCCGGGTGTTTCTCCAGAGGTTGTTACAAACCTGGAGGCTCACCTGGCTTTGTTGTAGGATTTCTCTGCCACGTCCAGGTTGGAAACTGACTAGGATCTGGTGGGCAGCACGTCCGCCAAGGTTTTGCAGGTGTCCATTATGGATGTTCAGGTGGAACCATGATTGTTTCTGAGGAGTTTAGGAGGGTTCTGCAGGTTCTCCTTAGGGAAAAAGTTCCTATTATGGCTGCGGAATACCGTCCTTAATCAGAGCCTTCTCAATTCTCTAGGATGAATGTTCCCTTAAAAAAGAAACAGAAAACTAAACATGCTTCTTCTGCTCTTAGGGATCCACAAAGTGAGTGGCAGGCCTTTGCTCAGGGCTTATTTAATGCTTTACTGTCATTAAGGCC
Source organism: Protopterus annectens (assembly GCF_019279795.1). NCBI lineage: Eukaryota > Metazoa > Chordata > Ceratodontiformes > Protopteridae > Protopterus > Protopterus annectens. The sequence goes on along the minus strand of NC_056727.1, from coordinate 384,814,936 downwards.
TCAAGGGGTTTCGGTTCCACCTCCTCCTAGGTCCTCTTCTACACTTAAAAGGCCCAGGGAATTGAATTCTTCTGAGGAAGGTTTGGATTCTGATGAAGACTTCCTTACTTATTCTACCCAGATTCCTTTTCCTTTAGATTACGAGTCTGAGGAGGAGGAATTTAATAGTCCAGATACTCCTTCTGAGGAAATTTCCTTTGGGGACACAATCTCTAGGGTGATGGAATTTTTTAAGTGGGATTGTGCCCAGGTTTCTGATATCCATAAAAGGTACTATGAGTTATTGCAGATGGACTCTCCTAAACTTGCAGCTATTCCTCCTGTCTTGGCTGCTTTACTGGATGTTTTTTCCAATGCCTCTAAAGCGCCTGATTTCTGCCCCTGCTCAAAAGAAGTCTGATAGGTTTTATAGAGTGTCAGAGGATTTTTCCTTTTTGTTCAAATGTCCTGCTGCTGACCCCTCTGTGGTGTCTGTAGCCTCTGATAACCCGTCTCAATTGTTTCCTTCATCCAAGTTACTGCCTTCTGACAAGGATAGCAGAACCATAGAGAGGCTGGGTAAGAAGGTTTATACTTCGGTTACCCTAGCTTTTAGGGCTATTAATTATCAGACCCATATATCTAGATATGTGTTGGATCTTCTTTCCCAGCCTTGTCAGCTTTTTCCTGATCTTCCAGACTCTGAGAGTAAATCTTCTGCTCTTTCCCTGCTAGGGATTTCCTATCAAGTAGTTTGTCATTCTATAAAATGTAGTTACAATGCACTGGATGGCTCTTCTAGGGATGCTGTTTTGTTTCAGTACTGAGGAGGTATTTTTGACTTAGGCTTCAACTTTCACCTGATGATATTGAGGCTAAGTTGATGGATGCTCCTCTGGATAATAAACTTTTGTTTGGGGAAGTGGCTGCTGGTTTGTTTATGTCTCTTCAGGACAAGGGGAAGGCCTTACAAGAGCTTTAACATGCTTTTGTTTCTCCTGTGCTTAAATTTCAGAGAAACTACCCTTCTAAGCCAGCCTTTGTTCATAGGCAATCTCACCCTCCTGCTAAAGGCTTTTTAAAAATGGTGGTAAATGGGCTCCTCCTGCTAAGGCCACTCAGACTGCAGGTATTTAAAAGCTTTCCTTTCCTGATAAACCAGGTGCTGTCTATCCACCTGTTCCCAGCCATATTTCTCTTTCTCTTTGCCTTTCTCTTTCTCTTCCTATTTGGCTTCAAATCACCCAGGATTCTTTGGTTTTGTCAATCATTCATCATGGGTACTTCATGGTGTGGACTTCCCATCCTCTTTTTATGGGCATTCCTCAACCTCCTCAGAAACAACTTCCTTTTTTTCCCAGAGGTTCTTCGAGATCTCTTGTCTCAGGGTACTATTCAAGAGGTACCTGTGTCCCAAAGGGGAAAGTGGTTTTATTCAAGAATTATGCCCAAAAAAGAGGGTACTTTGAGACCAATTCTAGACCTCTCTCATCTAAACACATTTCTGAAGGTGCCTTCCATTTGGCTATTGCCCCTTCAGAACCTGTTTTCTCCCAGGCCTTTCTGGTATTTCTGGATTTCAAGGATGCTTATCTCCCTATTCTGATCCATCCTCTTTTCAGGAAGTTGTTTGCATTTCTCTGTTGCTTCCTGGCATTTTCAGTTCTGTGCTTTGCCCTTTGGCCTCTCTATTGCCCCAAAGGTGTTCTCCAAATGCCTTACTCCTGTGATTGCTTTTTGCAAGCTTCAGGAGATGCAAATATTTATTTACTTGGAAGGCCTGCTGATTCAGGCATTCTCTCCACAGGTCCTTTTGCAAAATCTTCATTTTACCATTTCTGTTCTTCAGAGCCTGGGGTTAACAATAAATTTCAAAAAGTCTTACCTGACTCCTTCTCAGGATCATATCTTTCTTGGGTTGCTGGATTTAGACAGTGCCAGTGCTGGCATCCCTGCCTCCTCCAAAGGCCTTAACTCTCATTTCTTACTTCCAAACTCTTCTTCCTCTGGCCTCTATTACAGCCAGGGAGTTTCTGAGAGCTCTGGGTTTTATGGCTTCCACTATTCTGATGCTCCCTGTGGCCAAACTTCACTTGAGGAAGTTCCAGTGGTTTCTGAAGTCAGTGTGGCTTCAACATGCGCATCCTCTGGACTTTACAGTTCTTCTTCTCACTTGTCTCAAGAAGGAACTTCTATGGTGAATTCAGAAGTTTTTTCTGAATCTAGGGGTCCCTTTTCATCCTCCTTTTCCCTCTCAGAATCTGTTCATTAATGCTTCAGATGTGGGGTGGGGAGCAATGTCAGGGAGTGTGGTTGCCTTGCCTGCAGAAGGAGCACTTCAATGTCAAAGAGATGAGAACTCTTATGCTGGCTTTTCAGGTCTTTCATCCTCTTTTCTCTCTGGAACCTCTGAAGGTACTCACAGACAATACCACAGTTATGTGATATATCAACAAACAGGGGACAAGAAGATCTTACCTTCTTTGCTGGCTGGTGTTTCTGGTATGGAATTTGGATGTCAAGTATCAAGTGACTCCCAGGCAGTTTATATTCCTTCAGATCAGAACTTTGTGGCAGACACTCTGAGCCTGTCCTTCACTCAATCCCATGAATGGATGCTTCACAGGAATGTGTTTCTGGACATTGATCACCAGTGGGGAACTCCTCAAGTACATCCTTTGCCTCCCCTCTGAACAGACAACTTCCTCTGTCTTGTGCCAGTGTCCCAGGTCCTCTGGTGTGGAAGGCTGATACTCTCTCATTTCCTTGGAAGGGGATATTTCTTTATGCATTCCCTCTCCTTCCTCTCATTCCAAGAGTCCTGTTCAAGATTCAACAGGATGATCCCAAAATATTGTTGGTGACTCCCTTTTGGCAATGATGGAACTGGTTCCCACTATTTCTGCATCTAGCCAAGGGCAATCATCACAAGTTAAGTCACAGAGTAGATCTACTCACAAAGGGCATGGGGATTCTCATCTATCCCCACCTGTCCACATTTCAACTGACACTGTGGGTGATAGGATTTTGATTCCTTATAGACACCTTTTTTTCTGAGTATGTGCTGCAGGTCCTGCAGGAGGCCAGGAAACCTACTACTTGGAAAGTCTACTTATCTAAATGCAAGAGATTTTCTATTTGGTGTCTTTCTTGTGACCTGGACCCACTTACTGTATATGTTCCTTTGGCTCTCTCTTATTTTTGTGAGTTGCTCAATGCTGGCTTAGCCTATTTTTCTATTAAGGTCAACTTATCAGCTCTTTCTGCTTGTCTGCCTTTAACTTCCCTGTTATTTTCTAGACTTGAGGCTAAACAAGTTCTTAAAGGAATCCTTAATATTACGTGGCACTGCCTTATTGCCTCATTCCTTGGTTCTTGGTTATTTTTATTTTACAGTTTTTGTTGTTTTATGGCTACTGGAGGAGGCTTGGCACCAGTTACCAGGGACCTGGCATCACAAATTCTAACTAAGACTGTGAATTTAATCCTATTTTTGGAGCAAATGAACCAGCAAATACATAGGGGAAACAGTTACACCACTATTGCTAATTCCCAAAGTGAACATGGCTCAGACTCTTTCCATTTGCTGGTAACACAGCAGACTGGAGTTGGCACTAATAGCCGATTTAGTAATCATGATTTGAATGATTTGGAGACATGGAAAACAGATGCTTTTGAATTTTCTCTGGTTAATCAAGGTGAGCCCATTCTTAGCCCTGATGTGACTGGTGAATGCACTTTCTGTGAACAGCTAAAATTATTTGAACAAAAATTGCTTTCTTTCAAGAAACTACAGCTTGAGAATGCATATTTTAATGAGAACTTAAAAAGGGGGCTAGTTCTGAAGGAATTGCGCCTATGGCAGTTTCCCAATGGTGTGGAGAAGGACTCCGAATTCCACAAAGCCTTGATTAACATTTTCCATAAAGCTGGGTCGGATATTATGCATTTAATTATTTACAACAATGATGTGCTATTGGACAGGTTTTCCAGAGATCTTGATGTTCTTAATAACAGTCTGACAATCAATGGCCTGTTTGAGTATTAGTCTTCTAATTATGCCAATATATTTAAAAAGATAGACTATATTTGTCTATCCGTTAAGGATAGGAAAACAAACGTCATAGCGATATTGAAGCCTTTGCTAAGGGGCATACCTATCCAGTATCAACTTTCTCAGCATTCCATCAGTGTAATGAAACAAACTCACTTAGTGATGGACAGGGAGAGGCTTATAATTCTCATGAGATTAACGATGGATCTTTTACAATGCAGGGTAATTCAGACGGACAGCCAGTAAGATGATCGGAGAGACTTTTGGGCAAAAATTAGTGGAATAATAGCCCAAAAGGTGGAAAAGCATCTTTTAATGCACTAGTACATGATTAAACTAATTCCAACTTTGAGCGTTTGGGTGCGCATCCTAAATCAATGTATGAAGATAACAACAGGTCCAATAAGAACAGTTCATGGCAAAAAAACTACCATGGGAGAAAGGGCACAAAAAAGAAGAACTTTTTACTTCAACGGTAAGTGACACGACCAGTCCTGCTATAAGTCAAGAAGAATTTTTGATTAATCAACAGATTTTTGTTGCCTCTTTCAGTGAGGTGAATTTAAATAATACGGACATTGGTTTAGAAAGTATAAGTGAGCATGATTCAATAATAGTGAAGAAGGGGAGTTATCAATGTACTAATCAGGCTACAAACCTCCTGCTGTTGATAATGTTGTTAGTGATATGTCGGTGGTTTGCTGTGACTAAGAAAAAACTTTTAACATTGTTAATATGGAGGCCAGTGACATGAATATGAATGTTTTTTTTCCTTAGATGATTCATTTGGTTTATACGTGGATGAAGTGGATGGTGCAAATGTCAATATGATACCAACCTGCATCCTCAATACAGACAAGGATTTCACCATTTATAATTATTCCAATAGAATTTATACTACTGAGTATGCTGACATTTTATGTAAAGGGTTAAGCTTTGTGCCTGCCAAAAGATTGAGTTTAGCTAAAGTTTTGATTGACCTCAAGTTATTCACAAGGAAATTAAATTTATCATTGTGGTTTGAATCTGATACTATCAATAAGCTAGTCAATAATAGTGTGGGTCTTAAAAAAGCAAGTACTTTTAACCCACCACTTGATAACTAACTGTTTTTATTTGAGAAATTATGCGAAAAAGATATACGCAACATTTGTAAAAATGTTAACAACATGGATGGTATGAATCTTAGTAAGAAAGAGGGACAACTTTTTCTTGAATTGTGTGAAAATAAAAATATCAGGGTAATGAAGCCAGATAAGGGTGGGGAATTATTATGGGTGTTTATGGTTAAATCTCTAGGAATGAGCTTCATATTGCCTATTCTAAGATAGGTTCCTGCTTGTATGACATGCTTATGCTGGGTCAGATTTCATTAGATCAGTATAATTATCTTAGTAACAATAACCCTGTAGTAGCTGGCATTTTTGGAATCCCTAAAATTTATAAAGACATTCACAATCCACCTATGAAACTAATAGTGGACACCAGTAGAAGTAAAACCTTCTACATAGCTAAATTTGTAGATGGTTGGTTAAAACAATCAATAAATCAAATCAAACAGGTTTGCAGGGATTCATGGGATTTTTTGCTAAGAACGATTAAGACTGAATTTTCTAAGGAATGTCTATTATTAACAATTGATGTTCAGAATTTATATTCTGTCATTCCTCATAATGAAGGGCTAGAATGGTTAGAGAGCATCCTTTTTGATGTTCGCCTGTTGGAATTTGAATGGTCTTGGCGAATAATTTTCTTTATTTCAATAGGCAGTAGTTCAAGCAACTGAGTGGTGCCCCTAGCTTTGCCAGTCTATGGCATACTGGGAGAAGAATTTCATTTTCAACAGTTTCTTCAGTGGATGTTAAAATTTCTGCACTAGATTTTTGGATGACGTCTTTCTACTGTGGGTTGATACAGAGGCAAAGCTAAATGAGTTTTTAGAGTTTATTAACCAAAGTACAACTTTTTTAAAATTTACCCATTTGGTTGATAAAGACAACCTGGCCTATTTGGACATTTTTCTCACTAAAGATTATGATAATGAGTGTTTTTCTTCTAACATTCATCACAAAAACACTTTTTCTAATTCATACCTCTATTATGACAGCTGGCATCCAGCATTTCAGAAAAAAGTTGTAGTAAAAGGTCAGCTGGTCAGGTTTGCCTGTATGATTACAAGTGATAGTAAATTCCATCAGGAGGTTGATAAATTGATGGGTATGTTTCAGAAATGTGGGTACCCATCTGAGTTGTTGGTTTTGGTGAAAGAAGAGGGTTGAGACAAAAGAAGCAGGGGGGGATTTTTACCCCACTGCTACCAATGCCTACTGGTGAATTTCAGTTGGTGGAGATTAATTCTTTTAAGGGTAACAATATTAGCACTAAAGGTAACTGAAGTCAAATTGAAAATTTTTTGATTGTGACCTATTCAACCAACATATATGATATAATAGATGTGGTTCAAAAGCTTTGATCTGTTGTTACAAGTATGGATAACCTCAACAAGAATCTATGTAGATGGCCAAGGATTGTGCTTAAAAAAGGCAAAAGTTTTAAAAATGTATTAGAGATGAATTTGAATGGGAGAAATTAAGTTAGACTTCAGGGTATGTTTAAACGTAAGCATTGTAATCAATGTCAGTGTATATACTAGTTTGTGAGTATTTTAGGATTGCTAATAGGAAGTTCTTTGTTAGGAAACACTTCAAATGCGAGTCTAGGGGGTGGTTCATGGAGGTTAAAACCTGAGCTTTGACCAGCTAAGATCTAGCTGTACTCAACTGGACATATAAGAGAATTTAAGTAGCTTTGATCTGCACTTTTTGTCAAATAATACAGCATTTTAATTGATTTATTTGTGTTGCATTGAATATTAAATGAACTGCAAGTTTTGACTCTGTTTTTTCAGTTAGTGTTTGCTAGATTTTATTGCCTGTTAGAATTCCTGCATAGACAGTAATTACAGTTGGGGTAGTCTCATTCACTGATATCCTGTTACTGCCTATTTAAGTGGTACATTTTGGAATATTTTCTGCTTAAAACCTGAGCTTTGGCCGGCTAAGATCTAGCTGTATTCAACTGGATGTATAAGAGTATTTAAATACCTTTTGTCTGCACTTTTTTCAAATAATACAGCATTTTAATTGCTTTATTTGTGTTGCGTTGAATACTAACTGAACTGGAAGTTTTGACTCTGTTTTTTTAATTAGTGTTTTCTAGAATTTATTGCCTGTTAGAATTTCTGCATAGACAGTAATTACAGGTGGAGGTAGTCTGATTCATTGATATCATGTTACTGCCTATTTAAGTGGCACATTTTTGAACATTTTCTGCTTAAAACCTGAGCTTTGGCCGGCTAAGATCTAGTTGTATTCAACTGGATGTATAAGAGAATTTAAGTACCTTTTATCTGCACTTTTTTTCAAATAATACAGAAGTTAATTTGATTTATTTGTGTTGCATTGAATATTAACTGAACTGAACATTTTGACTCCATGTTTTCAGTTAGTGTTTGCAAGATTTTATTGCCTGTTAGAATTCCTGCATAGACAGTAATTGCAGCCAGGGGTAGTCTCATTCATTGATATCCTGTTATTGCCTATTTAAGTGGTACATTTTGAAATATTTTCTGCTTAAAACCTGAGCTTTGGCCAGCTAAGATCTAGTTGTATTCAACTGGACGTATAAAAGAATTTAAGTACCTTTTATCTGCATTTTTTTCAAATAATACAGCATTTTAATTGATTTATTTGTGTTGCATTGAATATTAACTGAACTGGAAGTTTTGACTCTGTTTTTACAGTTAGTATTTGCTAGATTTTATTGCTTGTTAGAATTCCTGCATAGACAGTTAATGCAGTTGGGGGTAATCTCATTCATTGATATCCTGTTACTGCCTAGTTAAGTGGTATATTTTGGAATATTTTCTGCTTAAAACCTGAGCTTTCACCGGCTAAGATCTAGTTGTATTCAACTGGATGTATAAAAGAATTTAAGTATGTTTTATCTGCACTTTTTTAAATAATACAGCATTTTAATTGATTTGTTTGTGTTGCATTGAATATTAACTGAACTGGAAGTTTTGACTCTGTTTTTTCAGTTAGTGTTTGCTAGATTTTATTGCCTGTTAGAATTCCTGCATAGACAGTAATTGCTGTCGCGGGTAATCTCATTCATTGATATCCTGTTACTGCCTATTTAAGTGGTACATTTTGGAATATTTTCTGCTTAAAACCTGAGCTTTGGCCATCTAAGATCTAGCTGTAATCAACTGGATGTACAAGAGAATTTAAGTACCTTTTATCTGCACTTTTTTCAAATAATACAGCATTTTAATTGATTTTTTGTTTTCCATTGAATATTAACTGAACAGGAAGTTTTGACTCTGTATTTTCAGTTAGTATTTGCTAGATTTTATTGCCTAGTAGAATTCCTGCATAGACAGTAATTCCAGTTGGGCTAGTCTCATTAATTGAGATCCTGTTACTGCCTATTAAAGTGGTACATTTTGGAATATTTTCTGCTTAAAACCTGAGCTTTGGCCGGCAAAGATCTAGCTGCATTCAACTGGACGTATATGAGAATTTAAGTACATTTTATCTGCACTTTTTTCAAATAATACAGCATTTTATTTGATTTTTTTGTGTTGCATTGAATATTAACTGAAAAGGAAGTTTTGACTCTGTTTTTCAGTTAGTGTTTCCTAGATTTTATTGCCTGTTAGAATTCCGGTATAGATAGCAATTGCAGTTAGGGGTAGGCTCATTCATTGATATCCTGTCACTGCCTTGTTAAGTGTTACATTTTGGAATATTTTCTGGTTAAAACGTGAGCTTTGGCCGACTAAGATCTAGCTGTATTAAACTGGACATATAAGAGAATTTAAGTACCTTTTATCTCCACTTTTTTTAAAATAATATAGCATTTTAATTTATTTATTTGTGTTGCATTGAATATTAACTGAACTGGAAGTTTTGACTCTGTTTCTTCAGTTAGTGTTTGCTAGATTTTATTGCCTGTTAGAATTCCTGCATAGACAGTAATTGCTGTCGCGGGTAGTCTCATTCATTGATATCCTGTTACTGCCTATTTAAGTGGTACATTTGGAATATTTTCTGCTTAAAACCTGAGCTTTGGCCAGCTAAGATCTAGCTGTAATCAACTGGATGTACAAGAGAATTTAAGTACCTTTTATCTGCACCTTTTTCAAATAATACAGTATTTTAATTGATTTTTTTGTGTTGCATTGAATATTAACTGAACAGGAAGTTTTGATTCTGTTTTTTCAATTAGTGCTTGCTAGATTTTATTGCCTGTTAGAATTCCTGCATAGGCAGTAATTGCAGCTGGGGGTAGTCTCATTCACTGATATCCTGTTACTGCCTATTTAAGTGGTACATTTTGGAATATTTTATGCTTAAAACCTGAGCTTTGGCAGGCTAAGATCTAGCTGTATTCAACTGGACGTATAAAAGAATTTAAGTACGTTTTATCTGCACTTTTTTCAAATAATACATCATTTCAATTGATTTATTTGTGTTACATTGAATATTAACTGAACTGGACATTTTGACTCTGTATTTACAGTTAGTGTTTGCTAGATTTTATTGCTTGTTAGAATTCCTGCATAGACAGTAATTGCAGTCAGGCTAGTCTCATTCATTGATATCCTGTTACTGCCTATTTAAGTGGTACATTTTGGAATATTTTCTGCTTAAAACCTGAGCTTTGACAGGCTAAGTTCTAGCTGTATTCAACTGGACGTATAAGAGAACTTAAGTACCTTTTATCTGCACTTTTTTCAAATAATACACCATTTCATTGATTTATTCGTGTTGCATTGAATATTAACTGAACTGTAAGTTACGACTCTGTTTTTCAGTTCATGTTTACTAGATTTTATTGCCTATTAGAATTTCTGCATAGACCGTAATTGCAGTTGGGGGTAGTGTCATTCATTGATATCCTGTTACTGCCCATTTAAGTGGTACATTTTGGAATATTTTCTGCTTAAAACCTGAGCTTAGGCTGGCTAACATCTAGATATATTCAGCTGGACGTATAAAAGAATTTAAGTACCTTTAAGCTGCACTTTTTTCAAATAATACAGCATTTCATTTAATTTATTTGTGTTACATTGAATATTAACTGAACTGGAAGTTTTGACTCTGTTTTTTCAGTTAGTGTTTGCAAGATTTTATTGCCTGTTAGAATTCCTGCATAGACAGTAATTGCAGTTGGGCTAGTCTCATTCATTGATATCCTGTTACTGCCTATTTAAGTGGTACATTTTGGAATATTTTCTGCTTAAAACCTGAGCTTTGGCCAGCTAAGATCTAGTTGTATTCAACTGGATGTATATGAGAATTTAAGTACATTTTATCTGCACTTTTTTCAAATAATATAGCATTTTAATTGATTTTTTGTGTTGCATTGAATATTAACTGAAATGGAAGTTTTGACTCTGTTTTTCAGTTAGTGTTTCCTAGATTTTATTGCCTGTTAGAATTCTGGTATAGACAGCAATTGCAGTTATGGGTAGTCTCATTCATTGATATCCTGTTACTGCCTTGTTAAGTGTTACATTTTGGAATATTTTCTGCTTAAAACCTGAGCTTTGGCCGACTAAGATCTAGCTGTATCCAACTGGATGTATAAGAGAATTTAAGTACCTTTTATCTTCACTTTTTTAAATAATACAGCATTTTAATTGATTTATTTGTGTTACATTGAATAGTAACTGAACTGAAAGTTATGCCTCTGTTTTTTCAGTTAGTGTTTGCTAGATTTTATTGCTTGTTAGAATTCTTGCATAGACAGTAATTGCAGTCGGGGGTACTCTCATTCATTGATATCCTGTTACTGCCTATTTAAGTGGTACATTTTGGAATATTTTCTGCTTAAAACCTGAGCTTTGGCCGGCTAAGATCTAGTTGTATTCAACTGGACGTATAAAAGAATTTAAGTACCTTTTATCTGCATTTTTTTCAAATAATACAGCATTTTAATTGATTTATTTGTGTTGCATTGAATATTAACTGAACTGGAAGTTTTGACTCTGTTTTTTCAGTTAGTATTTGCTAGATTTTATTGCTTGTTAGAATTCCTGCATAGACAGTTAATGCAGTTGGGGGTAATCTCATTCATTGATATCCTGTTACTGCCTAGTTAGGTGGTATATTTTGGAATATTTTCTGCTTAAAACCTGAGCTTTAACCGGCTAAGATCTAGTTGTATTCAACTGGATGTATATAAGAACTTAAATACCTTTCAACTGCACTTTTTTTCAAATAATACAGCATTTTAATTGACTTTTGTGTGCTACATTGACTATTAACTAAACTGGAAATTTTGACTCTGTTTTTTCAGTTAGTGTTTCCAAGATTTTATTGCCTGTTAGAATTCCTGCATAGACATTAATTGCAGTTGGGCGGAGTCTCATACATTGATATCCTGTTTCTGCCTTGTTAATTGGTACATTTTGGAATATTTTCTGCTTAAAACGTGAGCTTTGGCCGACTAAGATTTAGCTGTATTCAACGGGACGTATAAGAGAATTTAAGTACCTTTTATCTGCACTTTTTTCAAATAATAAAGCATTTTAATTGATTTTTTTGTTTTCCATTGAATATTAACTGAACAGGAAGTTTTGACTCTGTATTTTCAGTTAGTATTTGCTAGATTTTATTGCCTAGTAGAATTCCTGCATAGACAGTAATTGCAGTTGGGCTAGTCTCATTCATTGATATCCTGTTACTGCCTATTTAAGTGGTACATTTGGAATATTTTCTGCTTAAAACCTGAGCTTTGGCTGACTAAGATCTATATGTAATCAACTGGACGTACAAGAGAATTTAAGTACCTTTTATCTGCACCTTTTTCAAATAATACAGTATTTTAATTGATTTTTTGTGTTGCATTGAATATTAACTGAACAGGAAGTTTTGATTCTGTTTTTTCAATTAGTGCTTGCTAGATTTTATTGCCTGTTAGAATTCCTGCATAGGCAGTAATTACAGCTGGGGGTAGTCTCATTCACTGATATCCTGTTACCGCCTATTTAAGTGGTACATTTTGGAATACTTTCTGCTTAAAATATGAGCTTTGGCTGGCTAAGATCTGGCTGTATTCAACTGGACGTATAGGAGAATTTAAGTACCTTTTATCTGCCCTTTTTTCAAATAATACAGCATTTCAATTGATTTATTTGTGCTACATTGAATATTACCTGAACTGGAAGTTTTGACTCTGTTTTGTTAGTTAGTGCTTGCTAGATTTTATTGCTTGTTAGAATTCCTTCATAGACAGTAGTTGCAGTCGGGGGTAGTCTCATTCATTGACATCCTGTTACTGCCTATTTAAGTGGTACATTTTGGAATATATTCTGCTTAAAACCTGAGCTTTGGCCGGCTAAGATCTAGTTGTATTCAACTGGACGTATAAGAGAATTTAAGTACCTTTTATCTGCACTTGTTTCCAAATAATGCAGCATTTTAATTGATTTATTTGTGTTGCATTGAATATTAACTGAACTGGAAGTTGTGAATCTGTTTTTTTCAGTTAGTGTTTGCTAGATTTTATTGCCTGTTAGAATTCCTGCATATTCAGTAATTGTAGCCGGGGGTAGTCTCATTCATTGACATCCTGTTACTGCCTATTTAAGTGGTACATTTTGGAATAATTTCTGCTTAAAACGTGTGCTTTGGCCAGCTAAGATCTAGCTGTATTCAACTGGATGTATAGGAGAATTGAAGTACCTTTTATAAGCACTTTTTCAAATAATACAACATTTCAATTGATTTATTTGTGTTACATTTAATATTTACTGAACTGGAAATTTTGTGTTTGTTTTTATCAGTTAGTGTTTGCCTGATTTTATTGCCTGTTAGAATTCCTGCATAGACAGTAATTGCATTCGGGGATACTATCATTCATTGATATCCTGTTACTGCCTATTTAAGTGGTACATTTTGGAATATTTTATGCTTAAAACCTGAGCTTTGGACGGCTAAGATCTAGCTGTATTCAACTGGATGTATAAAAGAATTTAAGTATGTTTTATCTGCACTTTTTTCAAATAATACATCATTTCAATTGATTTATTTGTGTTACATTGAATATTAACTGAACTGGACATTTTGACTCTGTATTTACAGTTAGTGTTTGCTAGATTTTATTGCTTGTTAGAATTCCTGCATAGACAGTAATTGCAGTCGGGCTAGTCTCATTCATTGATATCCTGTTACTGCCTATTTAAGTGGTACATTTTGGAATATTTTCTGCTTAAAACCTGAGCTTTGGCCGGCTAAGATCTAGTTGTATTCAACTGGATGTATATGAGAATTTAAGTACATTTTATCTGCACTTTTTTCAAATAATACAGCATTTTAATTGATTTTTTTGTGTTGCATTGAATATTAACTGAAATGGAAGTTTTGACTCTGTTTTTTCAGTTAGTGTTTGCTAGATTTTATTGCTTGTTAGAATTCTTGCATAGACAGTAATTGCAGTCGGGGATACTCTCGTTCATTGATATCCTGTTACTGCCTATTTAAGTGGTACATTTTGGAATATTTTCTGCTTAAAACCTGAGCTTTCGCCGGCTAAGGTCTAGTTGTATTCAACTGGATGTACAAGAGAATATAAATACCTTTTATCTGCATTTTTTTCAAATAATGCAACATTTTAATTGATTTATTTGTGTTGCAATGAATATTAACTGAACTTGAAGTTTTGACTCTGTTTTTTCAGTTAGTGTTTGCAAGATTTTATTGCCTGTTAGAATTCCTGCATAGACAGTAATTGCAGTTGGGGGTAGTTTCATTCATTGATATCCTGTTACTGCCTATTTAAGTGGTACATTTTGGAATATTTTCTGCTTAAAACCTGAGCTTTGGCCGGCTAAGATCTAGTTGTATTCAACTGGATGTATAAGAGAATTTAAGTACCTTTTATCTGCACTTTTTTCAAATAATACAGCATTTTAATTGATTTTTTTGTGTTGCATTGAATATTAACTGAACTGGAAGTTTTGACTCTGTATTTTCAGTTAGTGTTTGCTAGATTTTATTGCCTGTTAGAATTCCTGCATAGACAGTAATTGCAGTCGGGCTAGTCTCATTCATTGATATCCTGTTACTGCCTATTTAAGTGGTACATTTTGGAATATTTTCTGCTTAAAACCTGAGCTTTGGCCAGCTAAGATCTAGCTGTATTCAACTGGACGTATAAGAGAATTTAAGTACATTTTATCTGCACTTTTTTCAAATAATACAGCATTTTAATTGATTTATTTGTGTTGCATTGAATATTAACTGAACTGGAAGTTTTGACTCTGTTTTTCAGTTAGTATTTGCTAGATTTTATTGCCTGTTAGAATTCCTGCATAGACAGTAATTGCAGTTGGGGTAATCTCATTCATTGATATCCTGTTACTGCCTATTTAAGTGTTACATTTTGGAATATTTTCTGCTTAAAACCTGAGCTTTGGCCATCTAAGATCTAGCTGTAATCAACGGGATGTACAAGAGAATTTAAGTACCTTTTATCTGCACTTTTATCAAATAATACAGCATTTTAATTGATTTTTTTGTGTTGCATTGAATATTAACTGAACTGGAAGTTTTGATTCTGTTTTTTCAGTTAGTGCTTGCTAGATTTTATTGCCTAGTAGAATTCCAGCATAGACAGTAATTGCAGTTGGGCTAGTCTCAGTCATTGATATCCTGTTACTGCCTATTTAAGTGGTACATTTTGGAATATTTTATGCTTAAAACCTGAGCTTTGGCAGGCTAAGATCTAGCTGTATTCAACTGGACGTATAAAAGAATTTAAGTACGTTTTATCTGCACTTTTTTTCAAATAATACATCATTTCAATTGATTTATTTGTGTTACATTGAATATTAACTGAACTGGACATTTTGACTCTGTATTTACAGTTAGTGTTTGCTAGATTTTATTGCTTGTTAGAATTCCTGCATAGACAGTAATTGCAGTCGGGCTAGTCTCATTCATTGATATCCTGTTACTGCCTATTTAAGTGGTACATTTTGGAATATTTTCAGCTTAAAACCTGAGCTTTGGCGGGCTAAGTTCTAGCTGTATTCAACTGGACGTATAAGAGAACTTAAGTACCTTTTATCTGCACTTTTTTCAAATAATACACCATTTCATTGATTTATTCATGTTGCATTGAATATTAACTGAACTGTAAGTTACGACTCTGTTTTTCAATTAGTATTTGCTAGATTTTATTGCCGATTAGAATTTCTGCATAGACCGTAATTGCAGTTGGGGGTAGTGTCATTCATTGATATCCTGTTACTGCCTATTTAAGTTGTACATTTTGGAATATTTTCTGCTTAAAACTTGAGCTTAGGCTGGCTAACATCTAGATATATTCAACTGGATGTATAAAAGAATTTAAGTTCCTTTAAGCTGCACTTTTTTCAAATAATACAGCATTTCATTTAATTTATTTGTGTTACATTGAATATTAACTGAACTGGAAGTTTTGGCTCTGTTTTTTCAGTTAGTGTTTGCAAGATTTTATTGCCTGTTAGAATTCCTGCATAGACAGTAATTGCAGGCAGGGGTAGTCTCATTCATTGATATCCTGTTATTGCCTATTTAAGTGGTACATTTTGAAATATTTTCTGCTTAAAACCTGAGCTTTGGCCATCTAAGATCTAGCTGTAATCAACTGGATGTACAAGAGAATTTAAGTACCTTTTATCTGCACTTTTTTCAAATAATACAGCATTTTAATTGATTTTTTTGTGTTCCATTGAATATTAACTGAACAGGAAGTTTTGACTCTGTATTTTCAGTTAGTATTTGCTAGATTTTATTGCCTAGTAGAATTCCTGCATAGACAGTAATTGCAGTTGGGCTAGTCTCATTCATTGATATCCTGTTACTGCCTATTTAAGTGGTACATTTGGAATATTTTCTGCTTAAAACCTGAGCTTTCACCGGCTAAGATCTAGTTGTATTCAACTGGACGTATAAAAGAATTTAAGTATGTTTTATCTGCACTTTTTTCAAATAATACAGCATTTTAATTGATTTATTTGTGTTGCATTGAATATTAACTGAACTGGAAGTTTTGACTCTGTTTTTTCAGTTAGTATTTGCTAGATTTTATTGCTTGTTAGAATTCCTGCATAGACAGTTAATGCAGTTGGGGGTAATCTCATTCATTGATATCCTGTTACTGCCTAGTTAAGTGGTATATTTTGGAATATTTTCTGCTTAAAACCTGAGCTTTCACCGGCTAAGATCTAGTTGTATTCAACTGGACGTATACGAGAACTTAAATACCTTTTAACTGCACTTTTTTTCAAATAATACAGCATTTTAATTGATTTTTTGTGCTACATTGACTATTAACTGAACTGGAAATTTTGACTCTGTTTTTTCAGTTAGTGTTTCCAAGATTTGCTTGCCTGTTAGAATTCCTGCACAGACATTAATTGCAGTTGATGGGAGTCTCATTCATTGATATCCTGTTTCTGCCTTGTTAAGTGTTACATTTTGGAAAATTTTCTGCTTAAAACCTGAGCTTTGGCCAGCTAAGATCTAGCTGTATTCAACTGGACGTATAAGAGAATTTAAGTACCTTTTATCTGCACTTTTTAAATAATACAGCATTTTAATTGATTTATTTCTGTTGCATTGAATATTAACTGAACTGGAAGTTTTGACTGTGTTTTTTTCAGTTAGTGTTTGCTAGATTTTATTGCCTGTTAGAATTCCTGCATAGACAGTAATTGCTGTCGCGGGTAATCTCATTCATTGATATCCTGTTACTGCCTATTTAAGTGGTACATTTTGGAATATTTTCTGCTTAAAACATGAGCTTTGGCCATCTAAGATCTAGCTGTAATCAACTGGATGTACAAGAGAATTTAAGTACCTTTTATCTGCACTTTTTTCAAATAATACAGCATTTTAATTGATTTTTTTGTTTTCCATTGAATATTAACTGAACAGGAAGTTTTGACTCTGTATTTTCAGTTAGTATTTGCTAGATTTTATTGCCTAGTAGAATTCCTGCATAGACAGTAATTGCAGTTGGGCTAGTCTCATTCATTGATATCCTGTTACTGCCTATTTAAGTGGTACATTTGGAATATTTTCTGCTTAAAACCTGATCTTTGGCCGACTAAGATCTATATGTAATCAACTGGACGTACAAGAGAATTTAAGTACCTTTTATCTGCACCTTTTTCAAATAATACAGTATTTTAATTGATTTTTTGTGTTGCATTGAATATTAACTGAACAGGAAGTTTTGATTCTGTTTTTTCAATTAGTGCTTGCTAGATTTTATTGCCTGTTAGAATTCCTGCATAGGCAGTAATTGCAGCTGGGGGTAGTCTCATTCACTGATATCCTGTTACTGCCTATTTAAGTGGTACATTTTGGAATAATTTCTGCTTAAAATATGAGCTTTGGCTGGCTAAGATCTAGTTGTATTCAACTGGACGTATAGGAGAATTTAAGTACCTTTTATCTGCACTTTTTTCAAATAATACAGCATTTCAATTGATTTATTTTGTTACATTGAATATTAACTGAACTGGAAGTTTTGACTCTGTTTTTTCAGTTAGTGTTTGCAAGATTTTATTGCTTGTTAGAATTCCTTCATAGACAGTAGTTGCAGTCGGGGGTATTCTCATTCATTGATATCCAGTTACTGCCTATTTAAGTGGTACATTTTGGAATATTTTCTGCTTAAAACCTGAGCTTTGGCCAGCTAAGATCTAGTTGTATTTAACTGGATGTAGAAGAGAATTTAAGTACATTTTATCTGCACTTTTTTTTCAAATAATGCAGCATTTTAATTGATTTATTTCTGTGGCATTGAATATTAACTGAACTGGAAGTTTTGAATCTGTTTTTTCAGTTAGTGTTTGCTAGATTTTATTGCCTGTTAGAATTCCTGCATAGACAGTAATTGCAGCCGGGGGTAGTCTCATTCATTGACATCCTGTTACTGCCTATTTAAGTGGTACATTTTGGAATAATTTCTGCTTAAAACGTGAGCTTTGGCCAGCTAAGATCTAGCTGTATTCAACTGGATGTATAAGAGAATTGAAGTACCTTTTATAAGCACTTTTTCAAATAATACAGCATTTCAATTGATTTATTTGTGTTACATTGAATATTAACTGAACTGGAAGTTTTGAGTTTGTTTTTATCAGTTAGTGTTTGCTAGATTTTATTGCCTGTTAGAATTCCTGCATAGACAGTAATTGCATTTGGGGATACTATCATTCATTGATATCCTGTTACTGCCTAGTTAAGTGGTATATTTTGGAATATTTTCTGCTTAAAACCTGACCTTTCACCGGCTAAGATCTAGTTGTATTCAACTGGATGTATACGAGAACTTAAATACCTTTCATCTGCACTTTCTTTCAAATAATACAGCATTTTAATTGATTTTTTGTGCTACATTGACTATTAACTGAACTGGAAATTTTGACTCTGTTTTTTCAGTTAGTGTTTCCAAGATTTTATTGCCTGTTAGAATTCCTGCACAGACATTAATTGCAGTTGAGGGGAGTCTCATTCATTGATATCCTTTTTCTGCCTTGTTAAGTGGTACATTTTGGAAAATTTTCTGCTTAAAACCTGAGCTTTGGCAGGCTAAGATCTAGCTGTATTCAACTGGACGTATAAGAGAATTTAAGTACCTTTTATCTGCACTTTTTAAATAATACAGCATTTTAATTGATTTATTTCTGTTGCATTGAATATTAACTGAACTGGAAGTTTTGACTGTGTTTTTTTCAGTTAGTGTTTGCTAGATTTTATTGCCTGTTAGAATTCCGGCATAGACAGTAATTGCTGTCGCGGGTAATCACATTCATTGATATCCTGTTACTGCCTATTTAAGTGGTACATTTTGGAATATTTTCTGCTTAAAACATGAGCTTTGGCCATCTAAGATCTAGCTGTAATCAACTGGATGTACAAGAGAATTTAAGTACCTTTTATCTGCACTTTTTTCAAATAATACAGCATTTTAATTGATTTTTTTGTTTTCCATTGAAAATTTACTGAACAGGAAGTTTTGACTCTGTATTTTCAGTTAGTATTTGCTAGATTTTATTGCCTAGTAGAATTCCTGCATAGACAGTAATTGCAGTTGGGCTAGTCTCATTCATTGATATCCTGTTACTGCCTATTTAAGTGGTACATTTGGAATATTTTCTGCTTAAAACCTGAGCTTTGGCCGACTAAGATCTACATCTAATCAACTGGACATACAAGAGAATTTAAGTACCTTTTATCTGCACCTTTTTCAAATAATACAGTATTTTAATTGATTTTTTTGTGTTGCATTGAATATTAACTGAACAGGAAGTTTTTATTCTGTTTTTTCAATTAGTGCTTGCTAGATTTTATTGCCTGTTAGAATTCCTGCATAGGCAGTAATTGCAGCAGGGGGTAGTCTCATTCACTGATATCCAGTTACTGCCTATTTAAGTGGTACATTGTGATATAATTTCTGCTTAAAATATGAGCTTTGGCTGGCTAAGATCTAGTTGTATTCAACTGGACGTATAGGAGAATTTGAGTACCTTTTATCTGCACTTTTTTCAAATAATACAGCATTTCAATTAATTTATTTGTGTTACATTGAATATTAACTGAACTGGAAGTTTTGACTCTGTTTTTTTACTTAGTGCTTGCTAGATTTTATTGCTTGTTAGAATTCCTTCATAGACAGTAGTTGCAGTCGGGGGTATTCTCATTCATTGATATCCAGTTACTGCCTATTTAAGTGGTACATTTTGGAATATTTTCTGCTTAAAACCTGAGCTTTGGCCAGCTAAGATCTAGTTGTATTTAACTGGACGTAGAAGAGAATTTAAGTACATTTTATCTGCACTTTTTTTTCAAATAATGCAGCATTTTAATTGATTTATTTCTGTGGCATTGAATATTAACTGAACTGGAAGTTTTGAATCTGTTTTTTCAGTTAGTGTTTGCTAGATTTTATTGCCTGTTAGAATTCCTGCATAGACAGTAATTACAGCCGGGGGTAGTCGCATTCATTGACATCCTGTTACTGCCTATTTAAGTGGTACATTTTGGAATAATTTCTGCTTAAAACGTGAGCTTTGGCCAGCTAAGATCTAGCTGTATTCAACTGGATGTATAGGAGAATTGAAGTACCTTTTATAAGCACTTTTTCAAATAATACATTTCAGTTGATTTATTTGTGTTACATTGAATATTAACTGAACTGGAAGTTTTGAGTTTATTTTTATCAGTTAGTGTTTGCTAGATTTTATTACCTGTTAGAATTCCCTCATAGACAGTAATTGCATTTGGGGATACTATCATTCATTGATATCCTGTTACTGCCTAGTTAAGTGGTATATTTTGGAATATTTTCTGCTTAAAACCTGACCTGTCACCGGCTAAGATCTAGTTGTATTCAACTGGACGTATACGAGAACTTAAATACCTTTCATCTGCACTTTCTTTCAAATAATACAGCATTTTAATTGATTTTTTGTGCTACATTGACTATTAACTGAACTGGAAATTTTGACTCTGTTTTTTCAATGAGTGTTTCCAAGATTTTATTGCCTGTTAGAATTCCTGCACAGACATTAATTGCAGTTGAGGGGAGTCTCATTCATTGATATCCTTTTTCTGCCTTGTTAAGTGGTACATTTTGGAAAATTTTCTGCTTAC
>NC_056727.1:384682677-384793682 GCF_019279795.1 Protopterus annectens | reverse complement strand
TAATAGGTCATAAGAATTTTTAAGAATGGTTGGAATTTCTTTGGTCATTGGACCCAGCTTAGACTGTATATACAGGGATGCATTCTCGGTGACCCAATGGTCACCAGATACTATAGGTCGTAATGGTGGGGGGTACTCTCCCTTGTGCAATTTTGGCAAGCCTTTTATGACCGGTATGAGAGGTGATTCTACCTTTAAAAAATCATATAATGTCTTGTCTATTGATCTTGTCATGAGCATGTCATATAGTGTGTCATATACATAAGTAATGATAGATTTAACCTTAGACTTATCAATGATTTTGTATGCCTTGTCATCTTTAAGCATCGCATTCATTAATTGGTCATAAAAGCTCTTATCAAGGGCGACTACTCCCCCCCCCTTATCTGCTGGTTTAAATATGATATTCCTATCATTGGTCAGGGCATCCAGTGACTGTTTTTGTGTGCGGTTTAAATTTATATAAACATTACTATGTTTATTACATTCATAATAATTGTAAAATTCCTGCTCACATGTTCGCATTTTAAATAATGTATTTGTGTTGCATTGAATATTAACTGAACTAGAAGTTTTGACTCTCTTTTTTCAGTTAGTGTTTGCTAGATTTTATTGCCTGTTAGAATTCCTGCATAGACAGTAATTGCAGTTGGGGGAAGTCTCATTCATTGATATTCTGTTACTGCCTATTTAAGTGGTACATTTTGGAATATTTTCTGCTTAAAACCTGAGCTTTGGCCGGCTAAGATCTAGCTGTATTCAACTGGACGTATAAGAGAATTTAAGTACCTTTTATCTGCACTTTTTCAAATAATACAGCATTTTAATTGATTTATTTGTGTTGCATTGAATATTAACTGAACTGGAAGTTTTGACTCTGTTTTTTCAGTTAGTGTTTGCTAGATTTTATTGCCTGTTAGAATTCCTGCATAGACAGCAATTGCAGTCTGGAGTAGTCTCATTCATTGATATTCTGTTACTGCCTATTTAAGTGGTACATTTTGGAATATTTTCTGCTTAAAACCTGAGCGTTGGCTGGCTAAGATCTAGCTGTATTCAACTGGATGTATAAGAGAATTTAAGTACCTTTTATCTGCACTTTTTCAAATAATACAGCATTTTAATTGATTTATTTGTGTTGCATGGGATATTAACTGAACTGGAAGTTTTGACTCTGTTTTTTCAGTTAATGTTTGCTAGATTTTATTGCCTGTTAGAATTCCTGCATAGACAATAATTGCAGTTGGGGTAGTCTCATTCATTGATATTCTGTTACTGCCTATTTAAGTAGTACATTTTGGAATATTTTCTGCTTAAAACCTGAGCTTTGGCCGGCTAAGATCTAGCTGTATTCACCTGGATGTATAAGAGAATTTATGTACCTTTTATCTGCACAGCATTTTAATTGATTTATTTTTGTTGCATTGAATATTAACTGTACTGGAAGTTTTGACTCTGTTTTTTCAGTTAGTGTTTGCTAGAATTTATTGTGTGTTAGAATTCCTGCATAGACAATAATTGCAGTAGGGGGTAGTCTCATTCATTGATATTCTGTTACTGCCTATGTAAGTGGCACATTTTGGAATATTTTCTGCTTAAAACCTGAGCTTTGGCCGGCTAAGATATAGCTGTATTCAACTGGATGTATAAGAGAATTTAAGTACCTTTTATCTGCACTTTTTTCAAATAATACAGCATTTTAATTGATTTATTTGTGTTGCATTGAATATTAACTGAACTGGAAGTTTTGACTCTTTTTTTCAGTTACTGTTTGCTAGATTTTATTGCCTGTTAGAATTCCTGCATAGACAGTAATTGCAGTTGAGGTAGTCTCATTTATTGATATTCTGTTACTGCCTATTTAAGTGGTACATTTTGGAATATTTTCTGCTTAAAACCTGAGCTTTGGCTGGCTAAGATCTAGCTGTATTCAACTGGACGTATAAGAGAATTTAAGTACCTTTTATCTGCACTTTTTTCAAATAATACAGCATTTTAATTGATTTATTTGTGTTGCATTGAATATTAACTGAACTGGAAGTTTTGACTCTGTTTTTTCAGTTAGTGCTTGCTAGATTTTATTGCCTGTTAGAATTCCTGCATAGACAGTAATTGCAGTTGGGTGTAGTCTCATTCATTGATATTCTGTTACTGCCTATTTAAGTGGTACATTTTGGAATATTTTCTGCTTAAAACCTGAGCTTTGGCTGGCTAAGATCTAGCAGTATTAAACTGGAAGTATAAGAGAATTTAAAAACCTTTTATCTGCACTTTTTCAAATAATACAGCATTTTATTTGATTTATTTGTGTTGCATTGAATATTAACTGAACTGGAAGTTTTGTCTCTGTTTTTCAGTTAGTGTTTGCTAGATTTTATTGCCTGTTAAAATTCCTGCATAGACAGTAATTGCAGTCAGGGGTAGTCTCATTCATTGATATTCTGTTACTGCCTATTTAAGTGGTACATTTTGGAATATTTTCTGCTTAAAACCTGAGCTTTGGCAGGCTAAGATCTATCTGTATTCAACTGGACGTATAAGAGAATTTAACTACCTTTTATATGCACTTGTTCAAATAATACAACATTTTAATTGATTTATTTGTGTTGCATTGAATATTAACTGAACTGGAAGTTTTGACTCTGTTTTTTCAGTTAGTGTTTGCTAGATTTTATTGCCTGTTAGAATTCCTGCATAGACAGTGCTTGCAGTTGGGGGAGTCTCATTAATTGATGTTCTGTTACTGCCTATTTAAGTGGTACATTTTGGAATATTTTCTGCTTAAAACCTGAGTTTTGGCTGGCTAAGATCTAGCTGTATTCAACTGGATGTATACGAGAATTTAAGTACCTTTTATCTGCACTTTTTTCAAATAATACAGCATTTTAATTGATTTATTTGTGTTGCATTGAATATTAACTGAACTGGAAGTTTTGACTCTGTTTTTTCAGTTAGTGTTTGCTAGATTTTATTGCCTGTTAGAATTCCTGCATAGACAGTAATTGCAGTCGGGTGTAGTCTCATTCATTGATATTCTGTTACTGCGTATTTAAGTTGTACATTTTGGAATATTTTCTGCTTAAAACCTGAGCTTTGGCCGGCTAAGATCTAGCTGTATTCAACTGGATGTATAAGAGAATTTAAGTACCTTTTATCTCCACTCTTTTCAAATAATACAGCATTTTTATTGCTTTATTTGTGTTGCATTGAATATTAACTGAACTGGAAGTTTTGACTCTGTTTTTTCAGTTAGTGTTTGCTAGATGTTATTGCCTGTTAGGATTCCTGCATAGACAGTAATTGCAGTTGGGGGAAGTCTCATTTATTGATATTCTGTTACTGCCTATTTAAGTGGTACATTTTGGAATATTTTCTTCTTAAAACCTGAGATTTGGCGGGCTAAGATCTAGCTGTATTCAACTGGACGTATAAGAGAATTTAAGTACCTTTTATCTGCACTTTTTTCAAATAATACAGCATTTTAATTGATTTATTTGGGCTGCATTGAATATTACCTGAACTGGAAGTTTTGACTGTTTTTTTCAGTTAGTGTTTGCTAAAATGTATTGCCTTTAAAATTCCTGCATAGACAGTAATTGCAGTCGGGGGTAGTCTCATTCATTGATATTCTGTTTCTGCCTATGTAAGTGGTACATTTTGGAATATTTTCTGCTTAAAACCTAAGCTTTGGCTGGCTAAGATCTAGCTGTATTCAACTGGATGTATAAGAGAATTTAAGTACCTTTTATCTGCACTTTTTTTCAAATAATACAGCATTTTAATTGATTTATTTGTGTTGCATTGAATATTAACTGAACTGGAAGTTTTGACTCTGTTTTTCAGTTAGTGTTTGCTAGATTTTATTGCCTGTTAGAATTCCTGCATAGACAGTAATTGCAGTTGGGGGAAGTCTCATTCATTGATATTCTGTTACTGCCTATTTAAGTGGTACATTTTGGAATATTTTCTGCTTAAAACCTGAGCTTTGGCTGGCTAAGATCTACCTGTATTCAACTGGATGTATAAGAGAATTTAAGCACCTTTTATCTGCACTTTTTTCAAATAATACAGCATTTTAATTGATTTATTTGTGTTGCATTGAATATTAACTGAACTGGAAGTTTTGACTCTGTTTTTTCAGTTAGTGTTTGCTAGATTTTATTGCCTGTTAGAATTCCTGCATAGACAGTAATTGCAGTTGGGGTAGTCTCATTCATTGATATTCTGTTACTGCCTATTTAAGTGGTACATTTTGGAATATTTTCTGCTTAAAACCTGAGCTTTGGCTGGCTAAGATCTAGCTGTATTCAACTGGATGTATAAGAGAATTTAAGTACCTTTTATCTGCACTTTTTTCAAATAATACAGCATTTTAATTGATTTATTTGTGTTGCATTGAATATTAACTGAACTGGAAGTTTTGACTCTGTTTTTCAGTTAGTGTTTGCTAGATTTTATTGCCTGTTAAAATTCCTGCATAGACAGTAATTGCAGTTGGGGTAGTCTCATTCATTGATATTCTGTTACTGCCTATTTAAGTGGTACATTTTGGAATATTTTCTGCTTAAAACCTGAGCTTTGGCTGGCTAAGATCTAGCTGTATTCAACTGGATGTATAAGAGAATTTAAGTACCTTTTATCTGCACTTTTTCAAATAATACAGCATTTTAATTGATTTATTTGTGTTGCATTGAATATCAACTGAACTGGAAGTTTTGACTCTGTTTTTTCAGTTAGTGTTTGCTAGATTTTATTGCCTGTTAGAATTACTGCATAGACAGCAATTGCAGTTGGGGTAGTCTCATTCATTGATATTCTGTTACTGCCTATTTAAGTGGTACATTTTGGAATATTTTCTGCTTAAAACCTGAGCTTTGGCAGGCTAAGATCTAGCTGTATTCAACTGGATGTATAAGAGAATTTAAGTACCTTTTATCTGCACTTTTTCAAATAATACAGCATTTTAATTGATTTATTTGTGTTGCATTGAATATTAACTGAACTGGAAGTTTTGACTCTGTTTTTTCAGTTAGTGTTTGCTAGATTTTATTGCCTGTTAGAATTCCTGCATAGACAGTAATTGCAGTCAGGGGTAGTCTCATTCATTGATATTCTGTTACTGCCTATTTAAGTGGTACATTTTGGAATATTTTCTGCTTAAAACCTGAGCTTTGGCTGGCTAAGATCTAGCTGTATTCAACTGGATGTATAAGAGAATTTAAGTACCTTTTATCTGCACTTTTTTCAAATAATACAGCATTTTAATTGATTTATTTGTGTTGCATTGAATATTAACTGAACTGGAAGTTTTGACTCTGTTTTTCAGTTAGTGTTTGCTAGATTTTATTGCCTGTTAGAATTCCTGCATAGACAGTAATTGCAGTCAGGGGTAGTCTCATTCATTGATATCCTGTTACTGCCTATTTAAGTGGTACATTTTGAAAAATTTTCTGCTTAAAACCTGAGCTTTGGCCGGCTAAGATATAGCTGTATTCAACTGGACGTATAAGAGAATTTAAGTACCTTTTATCTGCACTTTTTCAAACAATACAGCATTTTAGTTGATTTATTTGTGTTGCATTGAATATTAACTGAACTGGAAGTTTTGACTCTTTTTTCAGTTACTGTTTGCTAGATTTTATTGCCTGTTAGAATTCCTGCATAGACAGTAATTGCAGTCGGGGTAGTCTCATTCATTGATATCCTGTTACTGCCTATTTAAGTAGTACATTTTGTAATATTTTCTGCTTAAAACCTGAGCTTTAGCTGGCTAAGATCTAGCTGTATTCAACTGGACGTATAAGAGAATTTAAGTACCTTTTATCTGCACTTTTTTCAAATAATACAGCATTTTAATTGATTTATTTGTGTTGCATTGAATATTAACTGAAGGTGAAGTTTTGACTCTGTTTTTTCAGTTACTGTTTGCTAGATTTTATTGCCTGTTCGAATTCCTGCATAGACAGTAATTGCAGTTGGGGTAGTCTCATTCATTAATATTCTGTTACTGCCTATTTAAGTGGTACATTTTGGAATATTTTCTGCTTAAAACCTGAGCTTTGGCTGGCTAAGATCTAGCTGTATTCAACTGGATGTATAAGAGAATTTAAGTACCTTTTATCTGCACTTTTTTCAAATAATACAGCATTTTAATTGATTTATTTGTGTTGCATTGAATATTAACTGAACTGGAAGTTTTGAGTCTGTTTTTCAGTTAGTGTTTGCTAGAATTTATTGCCTGTTAGAATTCCTGCATAGACAGTAATTGCATTCGGGGGTAGTCTCATTCATTGATATTCTGTTACTGCCTATTTAAGTGGTACATTTTGGAATATTTTCTGGTTAAAACCTGAGCTTTGGTTGGCTAAGCTCTAGCTGTATTCAACTGGATGTAAAAGAGAATTTAAGTACCTTTTATCTGCTCTTTTTTCAAATAGTACGGCATTTTCATTGATTTATTTGTGTTGCATTGAATATTAACTGAACTGCAAGTTTTGACTCTGTTTTTTCAGTTAGTGTTTGCTAGAATTTATTGCCTTTTAGAATTCCTGCATAGACAGTAATTGCAGTTGGGATAGTCTCATTCATTGATATTCTGTTACTGCCTATTTAAGTGGTACATTTTGGAATATTTTCTGCTTAAAACCTGAGCTTTGGCAGGCTAAGATCTAGCTGTATTCAACTGGATGTATAAGAGAATTTAAGTACCTTTTATCTGCACTTTTTCAAATAATACAGCATTTTAATTGATTTATTTGTGTTGCATTGAATATTAACTGAACTGGAAGTTTTGACTCTGTTTTTCAGTTAGTGTTTGCTAGATTTTATTGCCTGTTAGAATTCCTGCATAGACAGTAATTGCAGTCAGGGGTAGTCTCATTCATTGATATTCTGTTACTGCCTATTTAAGTGGTACATTTTGGAATATTTTCTGCTTAAAACCTGAGCTTTGGCTGGCTAAGATCTAGCTGTATTCAACTGGATGTATAAGAGAATTTAAGTACCTTTTATCTGCACTTTTTTCAAATAATACAGCATTTTAATTGATTTATTTGTGTTGCATTGAATATTAACTGAACTGGAAGTTTTGACTCTGTTTTTCAGTTAGTGTTTGCTAGATTTTATTGCCTGTTAGAATTCCTGCATAGACAGTAATTGCAGTTGGGGGTAGTCTCATTCATTGATATTCTGTTACTGCCTATTTAAGTGGTACATTTTGGAATATTTTCTGCTTAAAACCTGAGCTTTGGCTGGCTAAGATCTAGCTGTATTCAACTGGATGTATAAGAGAATTTAAGTACCTTTTATCTGCACTTTTTTCAAATAATACAGCATTTTAATTGATTTATTTGTGTTGCATTGAATATTAACTGAACTGGAAGTTTTGACTCTGTTTTTTCAGTTAGTGTTTGCTAGATTTTATTGCCTGTTCGAATTCCTGCAGTGACAATAATTGCATTACTGGGTAGTCTCATTCATTGATATTCTGTTACTGCCTATTTAAGTGGTACATTTTGGAATATTTTCTGCTTAAAACCTGAGCTTTGGCAGGCTAAGATCTAGCTGTATTCAACTGGATGTATAAGAGAATTTAAGTACCTTTTATCTGCACTTTTTTCAAATAATACAGCATTTTAATTGATTTATTTGTGTTGCATTGAATATTAACTGAACTGGAAGTTTTGACTCTGTTTTTCAGTTAGTGTTTGCTAGATTTTATTGCCTGTTAGAATTCCTGCATAGACAGTAATTGCAGTTGGGGGTAGTCTCATTCATTGATATTCTGTTACTGCCTATTTAAGTGGTACATTTTGGAATATTTTCTGCTTAAAACCTGAGCTTTGGCAGGCTAAGATCTAGCTGTATTCAACTGGATGTATAAGAGAATTTAAGTACCTTTTATCTGCACTTTTTTCAAATAATACAGCATTTTAATTGATTTATTTGTGTTGCATTGAATATTAACTGAACTGGAAGTTTTGACTCTGTTTTTTCAGTTAGTGTTTGCTAGATTTTATTGCCTGTTAGAATTCCTGCATAGACAGTAATTGCAGTCAGGGGTAGTCTCATTCATTGATATTCTGTTACTGCCTATTTAAGTGGTACATTTTGGAATATTTTCTGCTTAAAACCTGAGCTTTGGCTGGCTAAGATCTAGCTGTATTCAACTGGATGTAAAAGAGAATTTAAGTACCTTTTATCTGCACTTTTTTTCAAATAGTACGGCATTTTAATTGATTTATTTGTGTTGCATTGAATATTAACTGAACTGGAAGTTTTGACTCTGTTTTTTCAGTTAGTGTTTGCTAGATTTTATTGCCTGTTAGAATTCCTGCATAGACAGTAATTGCAGTTGGGGGTAGTCTCATTCATTGATATTCTGTTACTGCCTATTTAAGTGGTACATTTTGGAATATTTTCTGCTTAAAACCTGAGCTTTGGCAGGCTAAGATCTAGCTGTATTCAACTGGATGTATAAGAGAATTTAAGTACCTTTTATCTGCACTTTTTTCAAATAATACGGCATTTTAATTGATTTATTTGTGTTGCATTGAATATTAACTGAACTGGAAGTTTTGACTCTGTTTTTCAGTTAGTGTTTGCTAGATTTTATTGCCTGTTAGAATTCCTGCATAGACAGTAATTGCAGTTGGGGTAGTCTCATTCATTGATATTCTGTTACTGCCTATTTAAGTGGTACATTTTGGAATATTTTATGCTTAAAACCTGAGCTTTGGCAGGCTAAGATCTAGCTGTATTCAACTGGATGTATAGGAGAATTTAAGTACCTTTTATCTGCACTTTTTTCAAATAATACAGCATTTTAATTGATTTATTTGTGTTGCATTGAATATTAACTGAACTGAAAGTTTTGAGTCTGTTTTTCAGTTAGTATTTGCTAGATTTTATTGCTTGTTAGAATTCCTGCATAAACAGTAATTGCAGTCAGGGGTAGTCTCATTCATTGATATTCTGTTACTGCCTATTTAAGTGGTACATTTTGGAATATTTTCTGCTTAAAACCTGAGCTTTGGCTGGCTAAGATCTAGCTGTATTCAACTGGATGTATAAGAGAATTTAAGTACCTTTTATCTGCACTTTTTTCAAATAATACGGCATTTTAATTGATTTATTTGTGTTGCATTGAATATTAACTGAACTGGAAGTTTTGACTCTGTTTTTCGGTTAGTGTTTGCTAGAATTTATTGCCTGTTAGAATTCCTGCATAGACAGTAATTGCAGTTGGGGTAGTCTGATTCATTGATATTCTGTTACTGCCTAATTAAGTAGTACATTTTGGAATATTTTCTGCTTAAAACCTGAGCTTTGGCAGGCTAAGATCTAGCTGTATTCAACTGGATGTATAAGAGAATTTAAGTACCTTTTATCTGCACTTTTTCAAATAATACAGCATTTTAATTGATTTATTTGTGTTGCATTGAATATTAACTGAACTGGAAGTTTTGACTCTTTTTTTCAGTTAGTGTTTGCTAGATTTTATTGCCTGTTAGAATTCCTGCATAGACAGTAATTGCAGTTGGGGTAGTCTCATTCATTGATATTCTGTTACTGCCTATTTAAGTGGTACATTTTGGAATATTTTCTGCTTAAAACCTGAGCTTTGGCTGGCTAAGATCTAGCTGTATTCAACTGCATGTATAAGAGAATTTAAGTACCTTTTATCTGCACTTTTTCAAATAATACAGCATTTTAATTGATTTATTTGTGTTGCATTGAATATTAACTGAACTGGAAGTTTTGACTCTGTTTTTTCAGTTAGTGTTTGCTAGATTTTATTGCCTGTTAGAATTCCTGCATAGACAGTAATTGCAGTTGGGGTAGTCTCATTCATTGATATTCTGTTACTGCCTATTTAAGTGGTACATTTTGGAATATTTTCTGCTTAAAACCTGAGCTTTGGCAGGCTAAGATCTAGCTGTATTCAACTGGATGTATAAGAGAATTTAAGTACCTTTTATCTGCATTTTTTCAAATAATACAGCATTTTAATTGATTTATTTGTGTTGCATTGAATATTAACTGAACTGGAAGTTTTGACTCTGTTTTTTCAGTTAGTGTTTGCTAGATTTTATTGCCTGTTAGAATTCCTGCATAGACAGTAATTGCAGTCAGGGGTAGTCTCATTCATTGATATTCTGTTACTGCCTATTTAAGTGGTACATTTTGGAATATTTTCTGCTTAAAACCTGAGCTTTGGCTGGCTAAGATCTAGCTGTATTCAACTGGATGTATAAGAGAATTTAAGTACCTTTTATCTGCACTTTTTTCAAATAATACAGCATTTTAATTGATTTATTTGTGTTGCATTGAATATTAACTGAACTGGAAGTTTTGACTCTGTTTTTTCAGTTAGTGTTTGCTAGATTTTATTGCCTGTTAGAATTCCTGCATAGACAGTAATTGCAGTTGGGGTAGTCTCATTCATTGATATTCTGTTACTGCCTATTTAAGTGGTACATTTTGGAATATTTTCTGCTTAAAACCTGAGCTTTGGCAGGCTAAGATCTAGCTGTATTCAACTGGATGTATAAGAGAATTTAAGTACCTTTTATCTGCACTTTTTTCAAATAATACAGCATTTTAATTGATTTATTTGTGTTGCATTGAATATTAACTGAACTGGAAGTTTTGACTCTGTTTTTTCAGTTAGTGTTTGCTAGATTTTATTGCCTGTTAGAATTCCTGCATAGACAGTAATTGCATCTGGAGTAGTCTCAGTCATTGATATTCTGTTACTGCCTATTTAAGTGGTACATTTTGGAATATTTTCTGCTTAAAACCTGAGCTTTAGCTGGCTAAGATCTAGCTGTATTCAACTGGATGTATAAGAGAATTTAAGTACCTTTTATCTGCACTTTTTTCAAATAATACAGCATTTTAATTGATTTATTTGTGTTGCATTGAATATTAACTGAACTGGAAGTTTTGACTCTGTTTTTTCAGTTAGTGTTTGCTAGATTTTATTGCCTGTTAGAATTCCTGCATAGACAGTAATTGCAGTCAGGGGTAGTCTCATTCATTGATATTCTGTTACTGCCTATTTAAGTGGTACATTTTGGAATATTTTCTGCTTAAAACCTGAGCTTTGGCTGGCTAAGATCTAGCTGTATTCAACTGGATGTATAAGAGAATTTAAGTACCTTTTATCTGCACTTTTTCAAATAATACATTTTAATTGATTTATTTGTGTTGCATTGAATATTAACTGAACTGGAAGTTTTGACTCTGTTTTTCAGTTAGTGTTTGCTAGATTTTATAGCCTGTTAGAATTCCTGCATAGATAGTAATTGCAGTTGGGGTAGTGCCATTCATTGATATCCTGTTACTGCCTATTTAAGTGGTACATTTTGGAATATTTTCTGCTTAAAACCTGAGCTTTGGCAGGCTAAGATCTAGCTGTATTCAACTGGATGTATAAGAGAATTTAAGTACCTTTTATCTGCACTTTTTTTCAAATAATACAGCATTTTAATTGATTTATTTGTGTTGCATTGAATATTAACTGAACTGGAAGTTTTGACTCTGTTTTTTCAGTTAGTGTTTGCTAGATTTTATTGCCTGTTAGAATTCCTGCATAGACAGTAATTGCAGCCGGGGTAGTCTCAGTCATTGATATTCTGTTACTGCCTATTTAAGTGGTACATTTTGGAATATTTTCTGCTTAAAACCTGAGCTTTGGCTGGCTAAGATCTAGCTGTATTCAACTGGATGTATAAGAGAATTTAAGTACCTTTTATCTGCAGCTTTTTCAAATAATACAGCATTTTAATTGATTTATTTGTGTTGCATTGAATATTAACTGAACTGGAAGTTTTGACTCTGTTTTTTCAGTTAGTGTTTGCTAGATTTTATTGCCTGTTAGAATTCCTGCATAGACAGTAATTGCAGTTGGGGTAGTCTCATTCATTGATATTCTGTTACTGCCTATTTAAGTAGTAAATTTTGGAATATTTTCTGCTTAAAACCTGAGCTTAGACTGGCTAAGATCTAGCTGTATTCAACTTGAGGTTTAAGAGAATTTAAGTACCTTTTTTCTGCACTTTTTTCAAATAATACAGCATTTTAATTGATTTATTTGTGTTGCATTGAATATTAACTGAACTGGAAGTTTTGACTCTTTTTTGAGTTAGTGTTTGCTAGATTTTATTGCCTGTTAGAATTCCTGCATAGACAGTAATTGCAGTTGGGAGTAGTCTCATTCATTGATATTCTGTTACTGCCTATTTAAGTGGTACATTTTGGAATATTTTCTGGTTAAAACCTGAGTTTTGGCTGGCTAAGATCTAGCTGTATTCAACTGGATGTATACGAGAATTTAAGTACCTTTTATCTGCACTTTTTTCAAATAATACAGCATTTTAATTGATTTATTTGTGTTGCATTGAATATTAACTGAACTGGAAGTTTTGACTCTGTTTTTCAGTTAGTGTTTGCTAGATTGTATTGCCTGTTAGAATTCCTGCATAGACAGTAATTGCAGTTGGGGTAGTCTCATTCATTGATATTCTGTTACTGCCTATTTAAGTGGTACATTTTGGAATATTTTCTGCTTAAAACCTGAGCTTTGGCTGGCTAAGATCTAGCTGTATTCAACTGGATGTATACGAGAATTTAAGTACCTTTTATCTGCACTTTTTTCAAATAATACAGCATTTTAATTGATTTATTTGTGTTGCATTGAATATTAACTGAACTGGAAGTTTTGACTCTGTTTTTTCAGTTAGTGTTTGCTAGATTGTATTGCCTGTTAGAATTCCTGCATAGACAGTAATTGCAGTTGGGGTAGTCTCATTCATTGATATTCTGTTACTGCCTATTTAAGTGGTACATTTTGGAATATTTTCTGCTTAAAACCTGAGCTTTGGCTGGCTAAGATCTAGCTGTATTCAACTGGATGTATAAGAGAATTTAAGTACCTTTTATCTGCACTTTTTTCAAATAATACAGCATTTTAATTGATTTATTTGTGTTGCATTGAATATTAACTGAACTGGAAGTTTTGACTCTGTTTTTCAGTTAGTGTTTGCTAGATTTTATTGCCTGTTAGAATTCCTGCATAGACAGTAATTGCAGTTGGGGGTAGTCTCATTCATTGATATTCTGTTACTGCCTATTTAAGTGGTACATTTTGGAATATTTTCTGCTTAAAACCTGAGCTTTGGCAGGCTAAGATCTAGCTGTATTCAACTGGATGTATAAGAGAATTTAAGTACCTTTTATCTGCACTTTTTTCAAATAATACAGCATTTTAATTGATTTATTTGTGTTGCATTGAATATTAACTGAACTGGAAGTTTTGACTCTGTTTTTCAGTTAGTATTTGCTAGATTTTATTGCCTGTTAGAATTCCTGCATAGACAGTAATTGCAGTCAGGGGTAGTCTCATTCATTGATATTCTGTTACTGCCTATTTAAGTGGTACATTTTGGAATATTTTCTGCTTAAAACCTGAGCTTTGGCTTACTAAGATCTAGCTGTATTCAACTGGATGTATAAGAGAATTTAAGTACCTTTTATCTGCACTTTTTTCAAATAATACAGCATTTTAATTGATTTATTTGTGTTGCATTGAATATTAACTGAACTGGAAGTTTTGACTCTGTTTTTTCAGTTAGTGTTTGCTAGATTTTATTGCCTGTTAGAATTCCTGCATAGACAGTAATTGCAGTTGGGGTAGTCTCATTCATTGATATTCTGTTACTGCCTATTTAAGTGGTACATTTTGGAATATTTTCTGCTTAAAACCTGAGCTTTGGCAGGCTAAGATCTAGCTGTATTCAACTGGATGTATAAGAGAATTTAAGTACCTTTTATCTGCACTTTTTTCAAATAATACAGCATTTTAATTGATTTATTTGTGTTGCATTGAATATTAACTGAACTGGAAGTTTTGACTCTGTTTTTTCAGTTAGTGTTTGCTAGATTTTATTGCCTGTTAGAATTCCTGCATAGACAGTAATTGCAGTTGGGGGTAGTCTCATTCATTGATATTCTGTTACTGCCTATTTAAGTGGTACATTTTGGAATATTTTCTGCTTAAAACCTGAGCTTTGGCAGGCTAAGATCTAGCTGTATTCAACTGGATGTATAAGAGAATTTAAGTACCTTTTATCTGCACTTTTTCAAATAATACAGCATTTTATTTGATTTATTTGTGTTGCATTGAATATTAACTGAACTGGAAGTTTTGACTCTGTTTTTCAGTTAGTCTTTGCTAGATTTTATTGCCTGTTAGAATTCCTGCATAGACAGTAATTGCAGTCAGGGGTAGTCTCATTCATTGATATTCTGTTACTGCCTATTTAAGTGGTACATTTTGGAATATTTTCTGCTTAAAACCTGAGCTTTGGCTGGCTAAGATCTAGCTGTATTCAACTGGATGTATAAGAGAATTTAAGTACCTTTTATCTGCACTTTTTTCAAATAATACAGCATTTTAATTGATTTATTTGTGTTGCATTGAATATTAACTGAACTGGAAGTTTTGACTCTGTTTTTTCAGTTAGTGTTTGCTAGATTTTATTGCCTGTTAGAATTCCTGCATAGACAGTAATTGCAGTCAGGGGTAGTCTCATTCATTGATATTCTGTTACTGCCTATTTAAGTGGTACATTTTGGAATATTTTCTGCTTAAAACCTGAGCTTTGGCTGGCTAAGATCTAGCTGTATTCAACTGGATGTATAAGAGAATTTAAGTACCTTTTATCTGCACTTTTTTCAAATAATACAGCATTTTAATTGATTTATTTGTGTTGCATTGAATATTAACTGAACTGGAAGTTTTGACTCTGTTTTTCAGTTAGTGTTTGCTAGAATTTATTGCCTGTTAGAATTCCTGCATAGACAGTAATTGCAGTTGGGGTAGTCTGATTCATTGATATTCTGTTACTGCCTAATTAAGTAGTACATTTTGGAATATTTTCTGCTTAAAACCTGAGCTTTGGCAGGCTAAGATCTAGCTGTATTCAACTGGATGTATAAGAGAATTTAAGTACCTTTTATCTGCCCTTTTTCACATAATACAGCATTTTAATTGATTTATTTGTGTTGCATTGAATATTAACTGAACTGGAAGTTTTGACTCTGTTTTTTCAGTTAGTGTTTGCTAGATTTTATTGCCTGTTAGAATTACTGCATAGACAGTAATTGCAGTCGGGGGTAGTCTCATTCATTGATATTCTGTTACTGCCTATTTAAGTGGTACATTTTGGAATATTTTCTGCTTAAAACCTGAGCTTTGGCTGGCTAAGATCTAGCTGTATTCAACTGGATGTATAAGAGAATTTAAGTACCTTTTATCTGCACTTTTTCAAATAATACAGCATTTTAATTGATTTATTTGTGTTGCATTGAATATTAACTGAAATGGAAGTTTTGACTCTGTTTTTTCAGTTAGTGTTTCCAAGATTTTATTGCCTGTTAGAATTCCTGCATAGACAGTAATTGCAGCCGGGGTAGTCTCAGTCATTGATATTCTGTTACTGCCTATTTAAGTGGTACATTTTGGAATATTTTCTGCTTAAAACCTGAGCTTTGGCTGGCTAAGATCTAGCTGTATTCAACTGGATGTATAAGAGAATTTAAGTACCTTTTATCTGCACCTTTTTCAAATAATACAGCATTTTAATTGATTTATTTGTGTTGCATTGAATATTAACTGAACTGGAAGTTTTGACACTGTTTTTCAGTCAGTGTTTGCTAGATTTTATTGCCTGTTAGAATTCCTGCATAGACAGTAATTGCAGTTGGGGGTAGTCTCATTCATTGATATTCTGTTACTGCCTATTTAAGTGGTACATTTTGGAATATTTTCTGCTTAAAACCTGAGCTTTGGCAGGCTAAGATCTAGCTGTATTCAACTGGATGTATAAGAGAATTTAAGTACCTTTTATCTGCACTTGTTCAAATAATACAGCATTTTAATTGATTTATTTGTGTTGCATTGAATATTAACTGAACTGGAAGTTTTGACTCTGTTTTTTCAGTTAGTGTTTGCTAGATTTTATTGCCTGTTAGAATTCCTGCAGTGACAATAATTGCATTACTGGGTAGTCTCATTCATTGATATTCTGTTACTGCCTATTTAAGTGGTACATTTTGGAATATTTTCTGCTTAAAACCTGAGCTTTGGCAGGCTAAGATCTAGCTGTATTCAACTGGATGTATAAGAGAATTTAAGTACCTTTTATCTGCACTTTTTTCAAATAATACAGCATTTTAATTGATTTATTTGTGTTGCATTGAATATTAACTGAACTGGAAGTTTTGAATCTGTTTTTCAGTTAGTGTTTGCTAGATTTTATTGCCTGTTAGAATTCCTGCATAGACAGTAATTGCAGTTGGGGGTAGTCTCATTCATTGATATTCTGTTACTGCCTATTTAAGTGGTACATTTTGGAATATTTTCTGCTTAAAACCTGAGCTTTGGCTGGCTAAGATCTAGCTGTATTCAACTGGATGTATAAGAGAATTTAAGTACCTTTTATCTGCACTTTTTTCAAATAATACAGCATTTTAATTGATTTATTTGTGTTGCATTGAATATTAACTGAACTGGAA
Source organism: Protopterus annectens (assembly GCF_019279795.1). Classification (NCBI taxonomy): domain Eukaryota; kingdom Metazoa; phylum Chordata; order Ceratodontiformes; family Protopteridae; genus Protopterus; species Protopterus annectens. The sequence continues at coordinate 384,777,101 of NC_056727.1, read as the reverse complement.
GTTTTGACTCTGTTTTTCAGTTAGTGTTTGCTAGATTTTATTGCCTGTTAGAATTCCTGCATAGACAGTAATTGCAGTTGGGGTAGTCTCATTCATTGATATTCTGTTACTGCCTATTTAAGTGGTACATTTTGGAATATTTTCTGCTTAAAACCTGAGCATTGGCCGGCTAAGAACTTGCTGGATTCAACTGGACGTATACGAGAATTTAAGTACCTTTTATCTGCACTTTTTTCAAATAATACAGCATTTTAATTGATTTATTTGTGTTGCATTGAATATTAACTGAACTGGAAGTTTTGACTCTGTTTTTCAGTTAGTGTTCGCTAGATTTTATTGCCTGTTAGAGTTCCTGCAGAGACAGTAATTGAAGTTGGGGGTAGTCTCATTCATTGATATCTTGTTACTGCCTATTTAAGTGGTACCTTTTGGAATATTTTCTGCTTAAAACCTGAGCTTTGGCCCGCTAAGATCTAGCTGTATTCAACTGGATGTATAAGAGAATTTAAGTACCTTTTATCTGCACTTTTATTTCAAATAATACAGCATTTTAATTGATTTATTTGTGTTGCATTGAATATTAACTGAACTGGAAGTTTCGACTCTGTTTTTCAGTTAGTGTTTCCTAGATTTTACTGCCTGTTAGAATTCCTCCATAGACACTAACTGTAGTTGGGGTAGTCTCATTCATTGATATTCTGTTACTACCTATTTAAGTGGCACATTTTGAAATATTTTCTGCTTAAAACCTGAGCTTTGGCTGGCTAAGATCTAGCTGTATTCAACTGGACGTATAAGAGAATTTAAGTACCTTTTATCTGCACTTTTTTCAAATAATACAGCATTTTAATTGATTTATTTGTGTTGCATTGAATATTAACTGAACTGGAAGTTTTGACTCTGTCTTTCAGTTAGTGTTTGCTAGATTATATTGCCTATTAGAATTCCTGCATAGACTATAATTGCAGAAGGAGGTAGTCTCATTCATTGATATTCTGTTACTGCCTATTTAAGTGGTACATTTTGGAATATTTTCTGCTTAAAACCTGAGCTTTGGCAGGCTAAGATCTAGCTGTATTCAACTGGATGTATAAGAGAATTTAAGTACCTTTTATCTGCACTTTTTTCAAATAATACGGCATTTTAATTGATTTATTTGTGTTGCATTGAATATTAACTGAACTGGAAGTTTTGACTCTGTTTTTTCAGTTAGTGTTTGCTAGATTTTATTGCCTGTTAGAATTCCTGCATAGACAGTAATTGCAGTTGGGGTAGTCTCATTCATTGATATTCTGTTACTGCCTATTTAAGTGGTACATTTTGGAATATTTTCTGCTTAAAACCTGAGCTTTGGCAGGCTAAGATCTAGCTGTATTCAACTGGATGTATAAGAGAATTTAAGTACCTTTTATCTGCACTTTTTTCAAATAATACAGCATTTTAATTGATTTATTTGTTTTGCATTGAATATTAACTGAACTGGAAGTTTTGATTCTGTATTTTTCAGTTAGTGTTTGCTAGATTTTATTGCCTGTTAGAATTACTGCATAGACAGTAATTGCAGTCGGGGGTAGTCTCATTCATTGATATCCTGTTACTGCCTATTTAAGTGGTACATTTTGGAAAATTTTCTGCTTAAAACCAGAGCTTTAGCCGGTTAAGATCTAGCTGTATTCAACTGGACGTAAAACAGAGATTAAGTACCTTTCATCTGCACTTTTTTCAAATAATACAGCCTTTTAATTTATTTATTTGTGTAGCATTGAATATTAACTGAACTGAAAGATTTGACTCCATTTTTCAGTTAGTGTTTGCTAGATTTTATTGCCTGTTAGAATTGCTGCATAGACAGTAATTGCAGTTGGGAGTAGTGTCATTCATGGATATTCTGTTACTGCCTATTTAAGTGGTACATTTTGAAATATTTTCTGCTTAAACCCTGAGCTCTGGCAGGCTAAGATCTAGCTGAATTCAACTGGATGTAGAAGAGAATGTAAGTACCTTTTATCTGCACTTTTTTCAAATAATACAGCATTTTAATTGATTTATTTGTGTTGCATTGAATATTAACTGAACTGGAAGTTTTGACTCTGTTTTTCAGTTAGTGTTTGCTAGATTTTATTGCCTGTTAGAATTCCTGCATAGACAGTAATTGCAGTCTGGGGTAGTCTCATTCATTGATATTCTGTTACTGCCTATTTAAGTGGTACATTTTGGAATATTTTCTGCTTAAAACCTGAGCTTTGGTTGGCTAAGATCTAGCTGTATTCAACTGGATGTATAAGAGAATTTAAGTACCTTTTATTTGCACTTTTTCAAATAATACAGCATTTTAATTGATTTATTTGTGTTGCATTGAATATTAACTGAACTGCAAGTTTTGACTCTGTTTTTCAGTTAGTGTTTGCTAGAATTTATTGCCTTTTAGAATTCCTGCATAGACAGTAATTGCAGTTGGGATAGTCTCATTCATTGATATTCTGTTACTGCCTATTTAAGTGGTACATTTTGGAATATTTTCTGCTTAAAACCTGAGCTTTGGCAGGCTAAGATCTAGCTGTATTCAACTGGATGTATAAGAGAATTGAAGTACCTTTTATCTGCACTTGTTCAAATAATACAGCATTTTAATTGATTTATTTGTGTTGCATTGAATATTAACTGAACTAGAAGTTTTGACACTGTTTTTTTTTCAGTTAGTCTTTACTAGATTTTATTGCCTGTGAAATTAATGCATAGACAGTAATTGCAGTTGGGTAGTCTCATTTATTGATATTCTGTTACTGCCTATTTAAGAGGTACATTTTGGAATATTTTCTGCTTAAAACCTGAGCTTTGGCAGGCTAAGATCTAGCTGTGTTCAACTGGATGTATAAGAGAATTGAAGTACCTTTTATCTGCACTTGTTCAAATAATACAGCATTTTAACTGATTTATTTGTGTTGCATTGAATATTAACTGAACTAGAAGTTTTGACACTGTTTTTCAGTTAGTGTTTGCTAGATTTTATTGCCTGTTAGAATTCCTGCATAGACAGTAATTGCAGTTGGGGTAGTCTCATTTATTGATATTCTGTTACTGCCTATTTAAGTGGTACATTTTGGAATATTTTCTGCTTAAAACCTGAGCTTTGGCTGGCTAAGATCTAGCTGTATTCAACTGGATGTATAAGAGAATTTAAGTACCTTTTATCTGCACTTTTTTCAAATAATACAGCATTTTAATTGATTTATTTGTGTTGCATTGAATATTAACTGAACTGGAAGTTTTGACTCTGTTTTTTCAGTTAGTGTTTGCTAGATTTTATTGCCTGTTAGAATTCCTGCATAGACAGTAATTGCAGTTGGGGGTAGTCTCATTCATTGATATTCTGTTACTGCCTATTTAAGTGGTACATTTTGGAATATTTTCTGCTTAAAACCTGAGCTTTGGCTGGCTAAGATCTAGCTGTATTCAACTGGATGTATAAGAGAATTTAAGTACCTTTTATCTGCACTTTTTTCAAATAATACAGCATTTTAATTGATTTATTTGTGTTGCATTGAATATTAACTGAACTGGAAGTTTTGACTCTGTTTTTCAGTTAGTGTTTGCTAGATTTTATTGCCTGTTAGAATTCCTGCATAGACAGTAATTGCAGGTGGAGATAGTCTGATTCATTGATATTCTGTTACTGCCTATTTAAGTGGTACATTTTGGAATATTTTCTGCTTAAAACCTGAGCTTTGGCAGGCTAAGATCCAGCTGTATTCAACTGCATGTATAAGAGAATTTAAGTACCTTTTATCTGCCTTTTTTTCAAATAATACAGCATTTTAATTGATTTTTTTGTGTTGCATTAAATATTATCTGAATTCGAAGTTTTGACTCTGTTTTTCAGTTAGTGTTTGCTAGGTTTTATTGCCTGTTAGAATTCCTGCATAGACAGTAATTGCAGTTGGGAGTAGTCTCATTCATTGATATTCTGTTACTGCCCATTTAAGTGGTACATTTTGGAATATTTTCTGCTTAAAACCTGAGCATTGGCTGGCTAAGATCTATCTGTATTTAACTGGATGTATAAGAGAATTTAAGTACCTTTTATCTGCACTTTTAAAAATAATACAGCATTTTAATTGATTTATTTGTGTTGCATTGAATATTAACTGAACTGGAAGTTTTGACTCTGTTTTTTCAGTTAGTGTTTGCTAGATTTTATTGCCTGTTAGAATTCCTGCATAGACAGTAATTGCAGTTGGGGGTAGTCTCATTCATTGATATTCTGTTACTGCCTATTTAAGTGGTACATTTTGGAATATTTTCTGCTTAAAACCTGAGCTTTGGCTGGCTAAGATCTAGCTGTATTCAACTGGATGTATAAGAGAATTTAAGTACCTTTTATCTGCACTTTTTTCAAATAATACAGCATTTTAATTGATTTATTTGTGTTGCATTGAATATTAACTGAACTGGAAGTTTTGACTCTGTTTTTCAGTTAGTGTTTGCTAGATTTTATTGCCTGTTAGAATTCCTGCATAGACAGCAATTGCAGTGGGGGTAGTCTCATTCATTGATATTCTGTTACTGCCTATTTAAGTGGTACATTTTGGAATATTTTCTGCTTAAAACCTGAGCTTTGGCTGGCTAAGATCTAGCTGTATTCAACTGGATGTATAAGAGAATTTAAGTACCTTTTATCTGCACTTTTTGAAATAATACAGCATTTTAATTGATTTATTTGTGTTGCATTGAATATTAACTGAACTGGAAGTTTTGAGTCTGTTTTTTCAGTTAGTGTTTGCTAGAATTTATTGCCTGTTAGAATTCCTGCATAGACAGTAATTGCAGTCGGGGGTAGTCTCATTCATTGACATTCTGTTACTGCCTATTTAAGTGGTACATTTTGGAATATTTTCTGCTTAAAACTTGAGCTTTGGCCGGCTAAGATCTAGCTGTATTCAACTGGATGTATAAGAGTATTTAAGTACCTTTTGTCTGCACTTTTTTCAAATAATACAGCATTTTAATTGCTTTATTTGTGTTGCGTTGAATACTAACTGAACTGGAAGTTTTGACTCTGTTTTTTTAATTAGTGTTTTCTAGAATTTATTGCCTGTTAGAATTTTTGCATAGACAGTAATTGCAGGCGGAGGTAGTCTGATTCATTGATATTCTGTTACTGCCTATTTAAGTGGTACATTTTGGAATATTTTCTGCTTACAACCTGAGCTTTGACAGGCTAAGATCTAGCTGAATTCAACTGGACATATAAGAGAATTTAACTACCTTTTATCTGCACTTTTTTGAAATACAACAACATTTTAATTGATTTATTTGTGTTTCATTGAATATTACCTGAACTGGAAGTTTTGACTCTGTTTTTTCAGTTAGTTCCCCACCGACCCTCCCTGGTTTTGTTTTGGTGTTAATCTTGGTGGCTTTGAAACTGCCCGCCCCTCTTGTAAATGTGTGTTTGGATACTCCTTCTGTGCCCATCTCATTTGCTTACTCAACTGAGTGCAGTGAGATCATATTCTGATTTCAGGCACTTCTGTGTACAAAGAGAGCAACTGGGAAAGAAAAAAAAAATGCTTGTTTCCTGCCATTCCTGTAAGCGGTCTAGACTGTAGGCTTCTGAGCCTCCAAGCCTTTTTGTGTTGGAGGGAAGTCTTCTAGCTTAATTTTGTTTCTTAGAACTAGCCAGTTTTTTTAGCTTTAGCACTCAGATCTGTTTCTTTCAACTCAGCACTTGTTCAGAACTCGTTGTAAGCACTAAATAAGCTGCAAATGACTACAGCACTCAACGTTCCTCACTTGTCTAGAGGAAAGCAGTTTTTAGTACTTAATAAATAAGCACCTATCCAGGCATGTCAAAGGGTCAGCTCCCAGTGATTTATTCTGTCTACCTGATGAATCTGGGCATCTTGGGGCAATGCAGCAATTGCCTCATGTACACAGACTACCCTGTCCTCCTACCACCCAACACTACAACCTGTGAGAGATGCACTCATATAGCCAAACTGGAAGGAAAGCACTCTTCACCGAAGACTTGACTAGACAGTCAAGAGGACAAGGTAAACACTTACACCACACCACACTCATCACATAGTCCCTCAAAACCTACACCACCAAAACACACACATACAAACACAAAACACATTCCTACATTCACAGAGGCTCTCAATAAAAACCTGCCCAAGCATCAGGGACCTCCAAAGCAGAAATGCAAGCAAACCCCACCCCCCCAACACAACCCAAATGATCCATAGCCCTCAAACTCAGTGTGCCACTCAACCACAGCCCATAATGCATAACGTACCCAACACTCTACTCATAGGTGGCTCTATAGTCAGGCACACTGATGTTCCACTCACCAGGCTAAACAAGGAGAAGGTTACTGTTAGCTGCCTGTCAGGTTCCAGGATCCATCACATAACACACGCACTCAGGTCACTCCACAACAGGTACAAATATGACACTGTCATTGTCCATGTTGGTGTGAATGACCTGAGACGTACCTCCCTGGACTACATGACATGTAGGGGCTCTCCAATCTTGTAGCCCAGGCAGGTATGACCCTAGCCCTGAGCAGCATCCTGCTATCACCTAGAATGGTACCAGAGTACAAGGACAAAATGATTGACTTCAACAATTGGCTAAGCTTCTGGTGTTATTCTATGGGGATCCAGTATTTTTCTGCCTGGGGCAACATGATCGACAGACCACGATGCTTTGCCAGAGATGACCTGCATCTGTCGCCTTTGGGATTCCAGATACTGGCTAAGGCTCTTGCCATCCCTATAGTGCCTTTTTAGGCAAGGTTCAAATGACAAATTTACCACCATAACAGGTACAAGCAAGCAAAATCTTAGGGTAATGCTACTCAATGCTAGAAGTCTAAACCTCAAAATGCACTCACGTGAGGCACTCCTTAAAATGGAGAGTATCGACATCTGTGCAGTGACAGAGACCTGGTTCAAAGCTCCAGAGAGCACCCCTGCATTGCCGGGCTATAATTCACACCACACATTTTGGCCACCTAACCCAGAATGAAGCACTAAAGGTGGAGGCTTGTCCATATTCATTAAGGATATCCACACCTCCAGGCTAGTTGCACAGCATAATGCATCCGAGATTATCCAAGTGCAATTAACTCTGGGCAAGACCGCAATCCAAATTGTAGCTTGCTACAGACCCCCCACCATGCCCCAGGATTCCCACTCCTCATTTCATGATACACAGGAAAGTATTAGGGTACAACTCAACACCCTAATAATGGGCGATTTCAACTACCCCACCATTAACTAGGAAAACTACTCGTGTACCAACTCTTTGGCTCAACGTTTTCTGGAATTCATAAATTCCAACACCTTGGATCAACTTATTCACACCCCCACCAGGGGCAGCAATATCCTAGACCTGGTCATTACCAACATGGGCAACCGGTGTTCCACACCAGACATCAATTCCTCGTTGGACAGATCCAACCACAAGCTAATCACCCTAGACATCCACATCCCTCCCCAACCCCCAATTAGGGAAACTTCAATAAAAAGCATCTCCATAACCAACTTCACACTTCTTAAGACAGAAGTGGCAAACTTCATAACACCCATGCAGATGGACAATAGAGGTACGACTGCTAAATCCTACACAAATGCACTTTATAAGCACTTACATGAGTGCATGGATCATGCCATCCCTAATAGAACCAAGATGCTATCCTCCAAAAAAAGGAAGCCAATCTGTTGGTCCTCTGCCATAAACAAACTCTATAACAGAAGAAAAAAACTGTTGCAAAAAAGAGTAAAATCCCATGACTGGAGGAACTCCCTGCTCAACCTCTGTAAGAAGCTGAGATCCATCATAAAATCCTTCAAAGCTAGTTACAAAAACAAAATTGCCACTGACTCTAAAGGCAGCCACAAAGCATTCTATAGCTATGTCAAGAATCTCAATGACAACACTCAGATCTGTTCTGAGTTACAGCACAATGGCACTAAATATACAGAACCAACTGATATTGCCAACATCCTGGCAGATAGGTTCAGTGCTAACTTTAGCCCCCTCTCACCCCCTAGAGGGCCCATCTCTATACCAGAAGAAAGCAAAGTTCCTGTAATCACAGCTGAACAGGTAAAAAACACACTCTCCAAAGCCAAGAACACAGCATCCATGGGACCTGACAATTTCCCAGGCTGTGTTCTACACGAACTACAGAATGAAATAGCACCTGACCTAAGTACCATGTTCAATCATAGCATCACCTCAGGCTTTGTGCCCACTGAATGGTGCATGGCAACAGTTATCCCACTCCACAAAGCAGGAGCCATGATGGTCCCCGGGAACTACTGCTCCATTAGCCTGATGAGTCTGGTCTGCAAGGCCATGGAACATATCATCATGGAACTCATAATCAAAGACATTGGTAATCTCCAAACTCTGGACCCTATGCAGTTCGGGTTTGTAAAAGGCAGATCATGTCTCCTAAACCTGATTGACTTCTTTGAAGCAGTCACCAAAGCCAGAGAGGAGGGTAAGGTGATTCACACAGCTTATCTAGATCTTGCCAAGGCTTTCAACACCATCCCCCACTCTGGAATTATAGATAAGCTAACTAAACTAGGTATAAATCCCTATGTCACAAGATGGGTTGCCAACTAACTCACAGACAGAACTCACACTGTGAAAGTAGCAGACTCCAAATCTGACTTCAGACCAGTGACAAGTGGAGTACCACAGGGTTCAGTCCTGGGTCCTCTACTGTTTGGTATCTACTTCTCTGAAGTACAGGCTAACACAGAAGGTCTTTGGCTAACAAAGTTTGCAGATGACTGCAGTCTAGGAGCCATATTTGAAACTCCTAATGATGTGGACATACTACAAAAGGGCCTCACTGAGACAGATGCCTGGTGTCAAAGCCATGACCTGAAGCTCAAGGCCAAAAAGTGTATTGTCATCCCCTTTGGTAAAAACTCTGTACTCATGAACTACCACATAAGTGGTAGTCTACTTAATGCCGAAAGTGTGATAAGAGACCTTGGGACACAGGTGGACAGTAGTCTCTCCTTTGATAATCACATTGCCACAGTAGTCAGGAAATCCTTCTATGTGGCTCACCTCATCACAAAAGGTTTCTCATCCAGAAAAAAAGAGGTCATTGTTCCCATCTACTCATCACTCATTAGACCCCTTATAGAGTACAACTCCTCTTTTGGTATGTACCTCACAAGACATCTACAACAACTGGAAAAGCCACAGAATCCACAAGGGCAGTTAGCCTAGTACAAATCTATGATCTATGATCCTATGAAATACCTCACAAAGAGGATTACTGGCCTTAAACAGATGCCTTATGCACACTGTTTCAAAAAACTCCAGCTTTACTCCGTCACATATCGCCTACTCAGAGGCGATCTCTGCCCAACATACAAAGCTAAGTCAAACCCAGAGCTGTTGGACATGCTCCACTTAAAGAAATCCCAATTCCTCCAAGCTACACACTCTAGGGACCTAAACCTTGTCAACACAATAAACAGAACATGCTGGAGGGATAGATTCCTGTCCCAGAGACTTCCTATACTCTGGAACAGACTACTTATCTATGTCAAACAGAGCTCCTCATTAGCACTCTTCAAGAAAAATCTTGATGATTGGATGGGAAATAGGAAATTCACCCCAGGGATCACTTCTGTGGCTCTGCTCAACAGGGGCACAGGAAAATATTTTTCTTGGGTGGCGAAAGCCAGGGTATCTTTTTGGCTAGGCTTATATAGGCCCTAGGGCTTATAGCCTAGTACCTACCTGTGAACCTATGAACCTATGAACCTTATGCCAGTGTTGTAGTGCATTCTACACAGGAAAAGCATCACATAAGTTGAAAGATAGAATATATAAACACTCAAACAATGTGGCTAAAGCCAAATCAGTGAATACCCTATATAGATATATTTTGAAAGCCCCAGATCATAAATTCTTCTTTGTGGTTTTGGAATATGTTGAGAAAGATCCTAGGGGATTTATTACAGATAACCATTTAAGTAAAAAGGAACTTATTTGGACCCTGAGACTCAATGTTCTAGAATCCCCTGTTTTAAATAAGTCTTACTCACTAACACCAATTTTAAAGTTAACAAGTCTTGAAGGTTAATGAGACACCAACAGTTTTAGTAATATTTTGCCATGTCTATTTGTGTGAAAACGTTTATCATGTCATGTTATTGTTAAGTATTTTTTAAGATTTTAATGTTTAGTTTTTCACATTTAATTTATTTGAATTTCCTGTTCGTTGTTTGAATCACATGGAATGGTGGTGTGATAGTATTAAAATGTGGTTGTTTGATGTGTAAAGCAGTTCTGAAGAAGTCTTGTTAGGAGGACAAAAGCACTTGACTGCTGTATTTTATCAATAAACTGCTCCTGGATGGTGATACTGCCTTATTGTCTCATTCCTTGGTTCTTGGTTATTTGTTTTTCTGTTTTTTTGTTTAAGTCTCTTCAGGACAAGGAGAAGGCCTTACAGGAGCTTAAACATGTCTTTGTTTCTCCTGTGCCTAAATTTCAGAGAAACCACTCTTCTAAGCCAGCCTTTGTTCGTAGGCAATCTTGCTTGCCTGCTAAAAGCTTTTTAAAAAAGTTGGTAAATGGGCTCCTCCTGCTAAGGCCACTCAGACTGCAGGTATTCAAAAGCCTTCCTTTCCTGACAAACCAGGTTTTATCTGACTATTCACCTGTTCCCAGCTACATTTCTCTTTCTCTTCACCTTTCTCTTTCTCTTCCTATTTGACTTCAAATCACCCAGAATTCTTGGGTTCTGTCAATCATTCATCAGGGGTACTTCATGGTGTGGATTTTCCATCCTCCTTTTATGGGCATTCCTCAGCCTCCTCAGGAAAAACTTCATTTTTCCCAGAGGTTCTTCGAGATCTCTTCTCTCAGGATACTATTCAAGAGGTGCCTGTGTCCTAAAGGGGAAGTGGTTTTATTCAAGAATCATGCCCAGAAAAGAAGGTACTTGGAGACTGATTCTAGACCTCTCTCATCTAAACACTTTTCTGAAGGTGCCTTCCTTTTGGATATTGTACCTACAGACCCTGTTTCCTCTCTTGCTCACTCAAGCCTTTCTGGTGTTTCTGGATATCGATGATGCGTATCTCCCTATTCTGATCCATCCTCTTTTCAGAATGTTTTTTACGCTTCTCTGTTGCTTCCTGGCATTTTCAGTTTTGTGCTTTGCCCTTTGGCCTTTCTACTGCCCCAAGGGTGTTCACCAAATGCCTCACTCCTATGATTGCTTTTTGCAAGCTTCAGGACATGCAAATGTTTCTTTACTTGGATGGCCTGCTGATTCAGGCATCCTCTCCACAGGTCCTTTTGCAAAATCTTCGTTTTACCATTTCTCTTCTTCAGAGCCTGGGGTTCACAATAAACTTCGAAAAGTCTTCCCTGACTCCTTCTCAGGATCATTTAATTCTGGGTTGCAGGATTCAGATGGTGCATCCTTGCCTCCTCTAAAGGCCTTAATACTTATTTCTTTATTTTATTTATTTATTTATTGACATTTGTTAACTGGGTTTGTCCACCTGGGCTTGAGGCCCATTTTCAATGGAGACCCGAGCAGAAAAGTTCCAACACATAAACAAATTATAGAAATTCAAACTTTAGAATTAAAAATGTAACAGAAGTCTGTTATACAAAACAATTAAAAATAGAATAGCAGTGCATGCACATAATTTTTTACAGTGAAACATACATTTACATATATACAAGAAGAATTTTGACTAACAGTATTGATTTAGTGTCTTTAGTATGAATCCAAAATAATGGACTACTTAGATGAGTGTAAAGGGAGTAAGAGAGGTATAATGGAGGGGCACTAGGTTGGGGCTTCACAAGGGCAAGTTTTGAAGTTAATTAGATTAATTTTGAGTTTTTCTTTAAAGTGAGCTGGGTGGATGATGGAACATATATCTAGTGGAAGTTTGTTCCAAGCTTGGATAATGGCGTATTTATATTGGAGTTTGCCTGCAGTTTTTTAGGTTGGTAGATGTGCAGTAGTTGCTGGTTAGAGGTGCAGAGAGTCCGGGGTAGAGTATAGATAGAGACAAAGGAAGAGAGAGCAGGACAAGATGAAAGCTTACAAAGAATAAAGTGTATTATCTGAAGTTGAGATAGTAGTAGATGTTGGGGGAATTCAAGGCACTGGAGTGAGTTTAGGGCAAGGAAGTGATGTGAATTGTAAGGAGAGTTTCTGACAAACCTAGCTGTCTTATGGTAGGTTTGTTACAGTTTGTTCAAGGCTGTGGTATGAACGTTAGTGAGCACTGGAGCAGCATATAGGAGGGAGGAGAGGAGCAGAGCTTGTGCAAGGGAGAGTCTGGCTTTTGTGGTGAGAAATTTCTAATTGCGGTACAGTAAACCAAGTTTCTGGTGTGTCTTTTTTATACACTGGAGTATGTGAAGATTGAATTTAAGTTCATCATCAATGATGACTCCAAGGAGTTTTGTGTGAGCTTCGGGTTGGATTATAATCTTGTTAGAGGATGTGATAGCAAATGTGGATTTGTGGTGAGTAAGAGATCAGGGAAGAAAGAGTAAGAGCTTGGTCTTTTTGGGATTGAGGCTAAGTAGATTATTGGACAGCCACTTTTCTGTGGATAGAAATGCATGTTGCGTTAGAGTGTGGAGTTCAGAGATATTGTCAGAGGTGGAGATGAGGGTTGAGTCATCAGCATATTGGATGAGGGAGGATTCTTTACAAGATGTGTAGCGATTGTTGGTAAAGACGTTGAACAGGAGGGGAGCCAGGATAGACCCTTGGGGTACACCGGTAGGGAGAGGTAAAAAAGGAGAAGTGGAAGAAAGCCATTTGACAGATATCTGCCTGCAGGATAAGTAACTGGAGAACCAGGTAAGGGAATAAGAAAAAAGATTTAGATTTGCAAGTTTAGACAGCAGTAAGGGATGGGAGATGGCATCAAAGCCTTTAAAAGGTCAAGGAAGAGACAAGATATGAGTTTGTTATCGAGGGCCTCGGCAATGATATGTGTGAAGGATAAAAGGGCTGTGGTTGTGCTATGGTTAGGACGTAAACCCTGCTGAGTGGGAGTGAGGAGGTTGTGCTGGAGGAGGTGGTTATGAAGCTGTGAGTGTATGCATTTTTCAAAAATCTTAGAAATGGCTATGGGGCGGTAGTTAGATGGAGCTGTAGAGTTTCCACCTTTATGCTGGGGAGTAGTAAAGAAGGATTTCCATAGGGTAGGGACAGCGTATTCCTGAATTGATCTGTTGATTAGGATAGATACTGGATATGCTATGGAGTCAGCAGCAAGTTTGAGGAAGGTAGGAGATAGGTTATCAGTGGAGGGGGAGCAGGGTTTAAGCTTTTGAAGAAGAAATCTAATGTAGGAAGTAGGAACTGGGCGTACAGAGAATAGATTATTACTCGGAGGGTTGAGAGGGAAAGGCAGAGGAGTAGTGTTAGAGTTGGTAGGTAGGAGTGTTTGGATGGTGTCAATAAAGTGTTTATTGAGGAGAGTAGCTGTTTCTAGAGGGGGTGTGTTTGGGTAAGGGCAGGGTGTTGAGGGGCAGCCAGGAGAAAGAATTTTGTTTCAAGTTGACCAAAACGTCTGGGGGTTAGATTTACTATTGAGCTGTGCAGAGTTATAGAAGGAGCTTTTTGTCATTGTGTTTGTTTTTTGTAAGATTCCTGAGATGCCTATATTTATGTAGTAGAGGTAATTCCTTTGTTAATCCAGGCTTTCCAAGGACTATCTCTTTTGTGCATAAGAGATCTGGTTTCTTTGGATAGCCAGGGAGCATGATTGGATTTTATTCTAATCTTCCTAGATTGAGCAAGGGAGTTTAGGGTATTCAGGAAGATGCTATTGAACATGTTGACTGCATCATTGAGAGGGATTTGTCTAAGGATGGACCAGTCTGAATTAGAAAGAATGGAGATGAACTGAGATATATTAAAGTTCAGGAGTTTACGACAATCCCTGTAAAGGTGGGGTTTGGGAGGTTGGGCGATGTATCTTAAGACAGAGGTAGGAAGGTGGTCACTAAGGCAATCTGGTAAGGTAGTGGGATTGTGGTAATGGTGGGGAGAGTTAGTGAGTATCCAGTCTATTATGGAACTGGAAGATGAGTTTTTATGGTGACGTGTAGGAGAAGATATAAGTTGATGGAAACCATGCAGGTTGATACTGAGTTGTGGAGAGTCAGTTTTACATTTGGACCAGTCTAGGTTGACATCTCCCAAGATGATGGTTTCATAGGGTATATTGTGGGAGAACCAGTTTAGGATATTCTCTAAGATGGACATATTATTGCTAGGAGGGATGTAGATGGAAGCAATATCCAATTTCTTGTGAGCATTAAGGTGGCAATTAAGGATGATAAGTTCAGCTGGGTGGAAGTCAGGGATGGGTGTGGGGAGAAGCGATAGGTTGAGGCTATTAGAGCAGAGAATGGCTGCACCACCCCAATTTTGGGGGGGGGGGGATTCTGTCAGAGCGATAGATATTATAGCCTGGTGGGAGAATTTCATTATTAGTGATGTGTGGCTTAAGCCAAGTTTCAGATAAGGAGAGGATGTGAGGAGTTGTATGGGCTATCTGGAGATGGAACTCAGTGATTTTGTTAGCTAGGCTTTGAATATTAAGAGAATATATTGTCAGGTGCTTGGTAAGAATGACTTTACTGAGTGAGGCTGGTTGAAGGTGTTTGGAGAGGGAGAGAGGTAAAAGGCAAGTGAGGTATGTGACAATGTTGAGAGGCAGAGGGGCCAGGGTTGGGATGGATGTCCCCAGATATGAGTAAGTTATTACTAGAAAGAGAGAGTATAGTAATATATAAATGTAGTTTATGTAGCTTGGGTTTAGGTTTGTAAGTAGGCGGGAGGATTTGAGGTCTAAGCAGTTTATGAAGACAGGAGGTAGAGAGGTTGAACAGGGCTGAGGAGATATTAAAGTAGGATGTTGATGAATGAGTATCATAAGTGTAGGAGGTAGGAGAGCAGAACAGAGGAAAGGAAAGGTGTGAGTGATAAGAGGTAAGAGCAGAGAGAAGAAGGAAGAGTGTAGTGGTAATAATAAGGTTTTGCATTTTTGGAGGAGGGTAGAGGGGTTTAGATAGGGTATACTAGGTCAGAGGAAGAGGTGATGTATATTTAGTTTAACATGAAGTTGTTTGTCAGTGGATGTCAGTGTAGTTTTTCTTGGGACTTGAAATGAATGGTAGTCGGGAAGACAGGAACTCTTGGCTGGATGTAATCCAGTACAGGAGGTCTCACAGTGAGCAGAGATGTTTGACCTTACAGCTGATAACCTGATATAAAGTCAAGAAAGAGAAGAAGAGTATGTTAGGTGGGAATAAGACAAATAGAAAGTTAACAATTATCTATTAAATTGTACAATGGTGGGATCTGGGGAGCTACAGCTATAGGATGCGAGCGTGGGATCTGGGGAGCTACAGCTATAGAATGCGAGCGTGGGATCTGGGGAGCTACAGCTATAGCATGCGAGCGTGGGATCTGGGGAGCTACAGCTATAGAATGCGAGCGTGGGATCTGGGGAGCTACAGCTATAGGATGCGAGTAAGGGATCTGGGGAGCTACAGCTATAGAATGCGAGTAAGGGATCTGGGGAGCTACAGCTATAGAATGCAAGTAAGAGATCTAGGGAGCTATAACTAGAGGATGCAAGTGTGGTATCAGGGGAGAAGCTAGTGGTCTGAGAATGCAAGAGAAAAGTGACCCTGGGAATGTGGAGGGATCTACAAATGTATTTGTAATTTTTAATAATTTTTAATAATTATTTAATAATTATTTGTAATTTGTAATTGGATTTACTTCCAAACTCTTCTTCCCCTGGCCTCCATTACAGCCAGGGAGTTTCTGAGAGCTCTGGGTTTCATGGCTTCCACCATTCTGATGGTCCCTCTGGCCAAACTCCACATGAGAAAGTTCCAGTGGTTTCTGAAGTCGGTGTGACTTCAACATGCGCATCCTCTAGACTTTACAGTTCCTCTTCTCCCTTGTCTCAAGAAGGAACTTCTATGGTGAATTCATCAGTTTTCTCTGAATCCAAGGGTTTCTTTTCATCCTCATCTTCCCTCTCAGGATCTGCTCACAGATGTTTCAGATGTGGGATGGGGAGCAGCGTTTGACTCCCTGAAGGTTCACAGAGTGTGGTCGCCTCATCTGCAGAAGGAGCGCTTCAGTGTAAAAGAGATGAGAGCTCTTATGCTTGCTCTTCAGGTCTTTCATCCTCTTTTCTCTTCAGAGCCCCTCAAGGTACTCACAGACAATACCACAGTTATGTGATATATCAACAAATGGGGGGAGAAGATCTTACCTTCTTTGCTGGCTGGTGCTTTTGGTATGGGATTTGGCTGTCAAGTATCAAGTGACTCCAGGCAGTTTATATTCCTTCAGATCAGAACATTGTGGCAGACACACTGAGCCTGTCCTTCACTCAATGTCATGAACAGATGCTTCACAGGGATGTATTTCTGGACATTGTTCACCAGTGGGGAATTCCTCAAGCTGATCCTTTGCCTCCCCGCTGAACAGACAACTTCCTTTGTTTTGTGCCAGAGTCCCAGGTCCTCTGGTGTGGAAGGTGGATGCCCTCTCATTTTCTTGGAAGAGGATTTTTTTTTTATGCATTCCCTCTCCTTCCTCTCATTATGAGAGTCCTGTTCAAGATTCAACAGGATGCTCCCAAAATATTGTTGGTGACTCCCTTTTGGCTGTGACAGTACTGGTTCCCTCTTTTTCTGCATCTAGCCATGGGCAATCATCACAAGTTACATCACAGAGTAGATCTACTCACAAAGGACATTGGAACTCTCATCCATAAGTAAGCAAAAACACCGGAGAATTTCCACCAACCAAAACAAATAATCCAAAATCCAAGGCGAAAAGAATGGAGGTCACAACCAGAGATAGCAGAATACTATCAAAAGTTCACTTTATTAATGCTACCAATGTCACACGTTTTTGTCTAAAGAACATAGACTTCATCAGAACTAAATACAGCAAAATGCCTTTCCTATTCTTTATATACTTATATACTTATATTGCACTAACACATCTTAAAACAATTTTAGTTACCTCTGTAAGAACTTGAAAATTAATTTTAATAAATATTGTTTTTATAAAAGACAGTGTTAAATAAATAAACTTGTAGAGTAACTTAACAAATATAAAAACATATATATATATAAAATATATGTATATAAAAAACATACAATAACACCACCTACTGGTCTAGAGTTAATAGGTCCTTGCTAAAAAAATATATATATATGATAAAATCCTCTTATGGATGACATAAAATAAAAAAACTGAAGTGTATAATGAGGCGAATAAAATACCCCAATAGAAGTGTTCACATTAAAGTTTTGCAGCCCTTAACTTTAAAAGTGGGACAATATTAATATTTTCATTTAGACCTGGATTTCTTCCTGCATCTAAGATGACCTGCTAATAGAGCTCCCTATATTCCAACAGATTTTCCCAGTGTCCACTCCTTTGGTCCACTTGTACCTGTTCAAGAATAAAGAAGTTAAACTTTGCCTGTAGGCAGCCCAGAGGATGTTTAAACAGGGCATTTTTCTCATTTTTTGTCTTAATCTCATAGGTGTGTTCATAAATACGTCTTCTAATCTTCCGCTCCATCTTACCAATATAAAATGCATCACAGGGAGAACAGACGGCCAAATAGACCACCCTTTCACTGTTACAGTTAAAATATAACTGACCACTAATCTTCCTCTCTCTGCTAGGTATATAAACCCATTCACAATGTGCAATATATTGGCATTGGGAGCAAGCCCCACAACGGTACGTTCCTTTACATTTACCACACCCATTCACAGATTTTCCATGATCTTCGAGGAGATTTTTTAAATTCCTCCCCCTCTTAAAGACAATTTTTAAAGGCAGGTTTTTTTTTCAAATGGCAAATCAGTAAACTCCAAAAAGTTATTCCATTCAGTTCTAGCTATGTTATTGCAATGGAAGAAATCAGTGTTGTACTCAATGATGAGAGCCCTATGGTTCTCAGCCGTATCTAATGTTTCCTTCAGGGCCTGGTCCTGTTGACTACTGTTAGTACTGCCCAACCTTAAAATAGGGTAGAATTTTGTACCTCTATTAGAAACATCACTTCTAATATCATGTAAAAAATCAATAGGGTACCCCTTTTCCCTAAAAAGATGGTCGAGGAAGTCACATTTAATTCAAAATCACAGTCAGAGGAGGTCATCCTACTAGCTCGGATGTATTGCCCCCTCACCAGGCTCTTTTTCTGAAACATGGGATGAGAACTATTAAAATGTAAAAAGGAATTTGAATAAGTGCTTTTACGAAAAATATTAGATTTAATATTCCCCTTGTCAAACTTTTCTATTGACACATCCAAAAAATGTAAGATGTTCTAAGAAACATTGCTAGTAAAGTGCAAACAATTGGTGGTGGTTTCAATATATGATAAGAACTCATGTAGTTTTTCATCAGACCTCACCCAAAATATACAAATATCATCCAGGAATCAAGAATATAGCAACCAGGAGTTTTTAAATTCAGATTCTAAAATAAACTCTGCCTTTAAAATTTGTCTTTAAGAGGGGGAGGAATTAAAAAATCACCTCGAAGATCATGGAAGATCTGTGAATGGGTGTGGTAAACGTAAAGGAACGTACCATTCTGGGGCTTGCTCCCAATGCCAATATATTGCACATTGTGAATGGGTTTATATACCTAGCAGAGATAGGAAGATAAGTGGTCAGTTATATTTTAACTGTAACAGTGAAAGAGTGGTCATGCTTTCTGTGTCGCTCAAACTGGATTCGCTCACTTCTGTTTTTGGTGTGCTAATATAGACCCTCCTTAATATTAGGCCTCCCAGGAAGCCTGTTCCTCCTCCCTGAAATCTTAATTCCGTTCTGGAGAAATTGACTCAGGCTCCTTTTGAGCCTTTTGTTTCAGCTTCCTTGCAGCATTGTTCTTGGAAGACAGTTATTTTGTTAGCTCTTACTTCTGCCAGATGGGTGTCTGAGTTGCAAGCCATTATGGCTTGTCTGCCTTTTTTGATATTCCATGAGGACAGGGTGTCCTTGCATACTAATCTTTCTTTTATGCCCAAGGTGGTTAATGAGTTGTCACTTAATCAGTCTAATAATTTGCCTACTTTTTTCTGCTCTCCACAATCTAACAGTGAAAGGGTGCTGCATACCTTAGACATGCATAGACAGCTCGGATTTTATTTGAATAAGACTAAAATTATCAGAAAATCTTATCAGTTGTTTGTTTCCTTTCATCCTAGGTCTTTAGGATTGGCTGTTTGCAAGCAAACTATTTGGAAGAGCCTTCCTTCTTCTGTAAAAGCTCATTCTACTAGAGCTGTTGGTTCTTGTGCTTTTTTCAAGGGCTCAGACACTAATTCTATTCTTGAAGCAGCTACCTGGACTTCTGTGCATACATTTACCAAACACTACAAAGTTGTATGGTATCTCCAGAGCTAGAGCTGCTTTTGTTAATGCCATTCTTCATGGCTTCTTAGAGGGCTCTGCTGCTTCATCCTCCCAAGTTTCTTCCTGAGCTTTTGCACTCTCTCATATGTGATGAATACTGCAGTGGTGAATGTAAGGACATAGTATAGTTGTGTAAAATCTTACCATAACGGTAGATATCCTTGCCTTCACAGCTGCAGTATTCACTCCCTCCCTCCATCCACCTAGTGTTTTTCCTTCCTGGATGTGCAGATTCTTTTTGGTTTTCCTTGGACTGCTGTTCCTAATGTGGCAATCAGTTCTGAGGATGGTATGCCTGAACGTCACCTTTATGCCCTACTCTATGCGAGGAGCATTTAGGTGATGTTTAGCATACCTTAAAGCAATGGCAGGCTTAGGTAGACTGGCCGGACGATGGACTTCCATGGCAGGGAATCCCATAAGTTATCAATACTGCAGTGGTGAAGGCAAGGACATCTACCATTAAGATAAGATTTTACACAACTGTACTTTCATAATTAATGCAATCACAAATGTGTGCAAGTATACACCCCTCCACACACACACGGCATAACATTAACTTATGAAGCTCATAATAAATTATTAAATTACAGTATTCTTAGCTGCGATAGTGGAGAAAAATCTTAGCCACATGCAATACTGAAGAAATATTTTGAAGATAATTTAAGTAACCCCTCCATCTGTCCACATTTCTGTAAATTATCATGCCAATTATAGGCCTCTCTCTTTCATTCAAAAATGCATATCTATACCTACAATTCTTCTAAAATAGTGGCACTTGAGGGATTAAAGAGAATTACTGCAGTAATGGCAACTAAGAGCAGAGGGTAATGTATAAGCTTATATTAAGCAAGACCGGTCCTGTAAAGTATGATTCTGTCGCTTTTCACTTGCAAATTATGCATACCTGAGAAAGTCACTTAATGAGATGATGCTGGAAAGAAGCACTTAATGAACTGGTTTATTTTGTTAACAAATGAATAAAAGTACTGATCCTTGTGTTACTAGCAGTCAAACATTTAGTGAAATGAATGCCACTTACTCCAACTTATTTGTCCCCACCTCAACTTATTTATTTGCATTTGTTAAACTGTAGAGAAAGTAGTGATGCACACAAACCTTTATCAGACTCATCCAAGGAGCACTGCCTAATTAATTGACTTGCTTAGAGTCAGACAGTAAACAAATGGAGGCAGAGGAAATCAGATATGAACCACAGAAAGCAGATTATTGATAGTCATATGCAATTTGGATCAATGGATAGGGAATTGCAAAGTCACACCTGTGGTAGTGCCTCTGTCCCTTATGGACAAGTGTAATCTGTAAGATACTCAAGGCATAGGCACAAATATATTGGTAAAATCAGATTATATTGGTTAGGCTTGTAAGGGGTCATAAGCCATTAGCCTAGTAATCTCCTATGAACCTATAAACCTATAAACCATAGTCTTCATCTTCTGTGCCAACTGTACTTAATTTCAACACTGCTTATATGACTTAGAACTTTTTTGTTGATTAGTTTGTTATCAAGCCAACCACTGTGAATGACTTTACTGAAGTCCAGGCAAACCACGTTAATTATTCTGTTATGAGAGATTTCCATGATAACTAGGTCATCTAAATCTAAGAGCTGGTATGCATGATCTCCCTACAGTGTGCAGATTACTATAGATTCTCTAATATGCCATACTCCAGGTACTCAAGTGCTCTTTACACTTAACAATAATTCCATTACGATCAAAGGATCATAGGAAATACAAGGCAACTGAGTCTTGTAACCATTTATGCCTTATCATAATCCACCCTTAGACTGTCCCTCCTTTTTTAAGGACAGCCAGGCTAGTCAAACCAGGGGTGAATTTGTGAATGCCCATCCAATTATCTAGTTCCCCTTTGAAGAAAGATAATGTATCACATTGTCTGATTTGTATTGCAAGTCATCCAATCATCTAGTTCGCCCTTGAAGGAAGATAATGTATCACATTGTCTGATTTGTAGTGTAAGTCTATTTCAAAGTGGGGAAGGTGCTTTGTAATGAACCCATCACTCCACCATGCTTTATTTACTTACTGATGAAAATTTAGATCTCTGGTTCTCGTATTTATGGGATTGTTAGATCTGTGATGATAAAAAGAGATCCAGAACCACTGGATCTTAAAGGAAAATAAGGCAAGGTATAGATCTCCCCTCAGAAGCCTATAAGATACTGAATAAAGGGATCATGCTTCCAGTCTTTTCTGGTAGTTTAGGGTTTACAAGCCAGTGATCTTCTAAATTAGAGACCGCTGGGGCCTTTCTAGTTATTTGGTATGTCTTTTGAAGAGTATCCCCAAAGGGGACACTGTATTCAATAATTGGCTTAAACAATGCTGAATATAAGGAGGCAATGACATCTTTAGATCTGGATGATGCTCCTTTGGCAATTAACTGTGCTAAGTAGTACTGACTACTGTCATTGCATGATGATCAAAGGAGAGAGAGTTATCAATCCAAGTTCCAGGGTCTTTAACAAAATTCTCACTTTGGAATGGAGAATTGTCTATGTTGTATACTGGGGGAAAGGTTTGTTTACCAAAATTTGACAATATTGCACTTTTTAGTTTTTAATTTGAGCATGTGTTTAATACACCAAGTGTATACTAGTGTACATTCTTGCTGAAGGGCTTGGACATCAGAGGGAAACATGACAATGACTACTAATTTACAGTTGTGTGCAAATGTATTTAACCAGATTGTCTTTATTCATGGTATGGAGGTAAGAAAAATAAATACCACACAAAACAGGCCCAAAAAGAAAAATAGATGCCAAGCAAAAGAAGTCCTAGCACTGAGCTTGAAGACACCTCTGATCACCTTAATACTTTCTCATAAGACAGCTGCAACCTGCACCATATGGGCTTTTTCTTTTAGCCAACTTGATAACCATCTTAACAGATGAAGATAGAGATCTGTTTGTATTGCATTAAGCTTTCTTAAGCATGCTAGCATGGGGCATATGACAAATGCCTTGGCCAGGTCAAGATACACCATGCTGACACCATAACCGCTGTCAAAAACTTGTGTCACCTTTTCATGAAGTTAACCAGATTTCATTAGACAGAATCTACCCTTGACAAAGCCAAACTATGAGAGTTTAGTATTATAGCTTATCAGGTTGGTTATAATATGTTCCTCAGCTTTGCAAATAAGACTAATCAGGCTGATAGGCCTACAAGCCCTTGGGGCAATGTTGGTGTCATCACTGTGAAGTGGCAACATTACTGCTATGTGTCAAACCTCAGGGACAAAGCCAGTGGCTAAAATAGGTTAAATACTTTATAGAGTGGGTTCTGCCAGGGCTTGTTTAGTGCTGTTTATTAACAGGCAGGTATATTATCAAGATCCATGCAGAAGTGTTTTTGGTCTTTGAGAACAGCTTCAGTACATAGTCTTTAGGAATGATAGGTAGTTTGAGAGATTCATGGTTAAGTGTGGTTTGGAACATATTATAACCAACCTGATAGCCATGATACTAAAACTCTGGGGTAAAATTCACATTGAATTTGTGTGCTAGTACATTGGCAATGTCTGTTGGATCAGAGTAGGTGGTGCCATTATGAATAAGTCCAGGCCACTGTTTGTGTGCTATTTTTCAGTTTCCTAACATAGCAGAAGGATTTGCGATAATTCTTTGTTTCAAATGCTAACCTAAGTTCATGGGCAGCTTTAACAAACCTAATAGTATTTTTCATATTTTAGTCAATGTTCTGATGTTATCCTTGATATGAGAGTCTTTTGAGCTGCTGTATACTTTTTTTTTCTTTTATTGTGGGTTTATTTATGTTGGTGGACCACCAGGGCGGTTTGTTTTTAAATTTACCATATTAATAGCTTGTTGGGACCGACATTTCTGTACATTTATCTATGTGGTCAAAGAACTTCTTTGTGAAGCTACCTGCTATGGAAACATCAGGGGTGGTGCTCTTATAAGTATTCTGAAACTTTCCCATAGAACTTGATGAGATTAGTACATTTCAAATTCTTGAATTCCGAGATATTGCTTTCAGTTGATTTAGAGATTTGGAAGGTGAAGGTAACTAGTTTATGATCCAGGGGAAGGACATACTCTGGGGGATAGCACACAAACTATCTTCATAAAGCCCACATCAAGATTATTATTTTGTTTAGTGAATTTGGTAACATTGTGGTCCTGGGAGTTTTTGTTTACTAAATCTAAAAACTTTTGAACTTACCTTACTGAGGGATAGTTAAAGTCTCTCAAAATAAGGAAGTTACTTACTTATAATGAGTTCATCAGTACATTTAGGAACCTGGCATGATTGTCAGGGAACTCAGAGGGTGCCCTATAACAGACTATAAACTGATAGCTGATCCTGTTTAGTGTGATTAGAAACTCAATGTATTCCATTTATTGTTCTCTGGGAATATATCTAGAGGTGATATGGTCCCTAACAAATATGGAAACATGACCACAGCTGGCTTTGAGTCTGAAGGCATGGTAGACACAAAACCCAGGTATGGAGGAAGTGATTTCTGAACATTTAAACCAAGTTTCAGTAATTGTAGAGACGTGAATATATTTCAAACCCAGGTGAACCTCAGGGCCAGGCAATTTGTTTTTGAGATGTTTGGCATTGAGCAGAGACACCTAATATGATCCTATGTTGGATTTGATATGGTGGTTATGTTGTGATGGTCATTATTAGCTGAACTTTGCCTATAAAACGCAATCTGGTTGCAGCAAAGGCTTTAGCCAGTATGTGGAAACCTTGGAATGAAAGGTGCAGGCAATCATATACAAAGCAAGTAGGATTGTTGAGCATCTTGTCCTATGCTGCCATATACAGGATCCCAGTAGAATGACAACAACTTTTTAGCCAGCTGTTGAATCCAATTATTTTTATTTTGCATCTAAGTACAGTTCTGCGAAATGGAAGGATTCCACTCAGGGCCAGAGTCTCACCTGCGTTTGTGACATACATGGGGAGTTCAGATATGTCTCTGTGTATATCCACCAGGCTTTTGCATCCCAAGTCATACAACCCACATGGACCATCATCATGTTCTAGTCATATTTGTTAGGAGAAAGGATCTTAAGGACTCTTGAGGTATCAGAGATCCTGGCACATGAAAGGCAGCTCACATTTCCCCCTCTTTGCTCAGTTTATTGAGAGGAGAATCAGTGTTCCTGACTACAGTCACTGATCACTAGAACATTTCTATTTATAGAGTGGACTAGTACACTGGATTTCAGAAACTTTATTTTTTGGTGACTCCTTGTTGAAAGTGTGCCTGAATATATATTCCTGATCTAGGGAAACAAAATAACAAAAAAAAAAAGAAAGTAAAATAGTCCAAAGAGCAATTCAACACACTTTATTTACCATAGTACAAAAAAACTGTTGGTCAAGTGCTTTCATCACAAAGTGACATCATCAGAACCAAGAACAGCAAACAGAAAATCCTTTTATGTATAAAAAATGTGCCAAACAAGTGCTAAACCCCTTCTCAAATTAAAGAGAAAATGTCCACAAAACTGCTGATGCAACACTTCTAAAATAAAAAAAAAAATGCTGCTAAAAATACAAAATAAAATGCAGAATGTAAAATA
The DNA here is from genome assembly GCF_019279795.1 of Protopterus annectens. Lineage (NCBI taxonomy): Eukaryota > Metazoa > Chordata > Ceratodontiformes > Protopteridae > Protopterus > Protopterus annectens. Next base: position 384,751,969 of record NC_056727.1, on the reverse strand, counting down.
TCACAATAATAAAATGTAATTTTAGCCTCTATTCAATAAAATTACATTTTATTATTGTGATATTTTACATTCTGCATTTTATTTTGTATTTTTAACAGTATTTTTCTTATGTTAGAAATGTTGCATTAGCAGATTTGTGGATGTTTTCTCTAATTTGAGGAGGGGTTTAGCACGTTTGGCACCTTTTTTATACTCTTGTTCTTTGGAATATTTTACGTTCTTTGTTTTATTTTGCCTACAGTTTATGTTCATAACCATTTCTTGTGTTTTTGATATATGATCTAGGGAAATGTTTAACACTTTGACTTCAGATTTTCCTTGTTCTTCTTTTTCATTGGTTATTTTGCTTCCATGTCTGTTATTCAATACACAACAGTTTAGCTTGGCCTGGTCTTCTAATAAGATTTGTGCTACATTTGCAAGCAAGCAATCATCATTTGGCTCTCTGCTGGAGTTTTAAAATTAGAAAATAAGCTAGGGAAGTAATTTTATTTTCTTTCTTTCTGTCTGCGCATACATTACAGTCATTTAGTAATGCCTTCTGCAATGCCTGTTCTGTTTATGCATTTTGTTTCCTGCTTTTGTTGCCTGTTTTGAAAAGAACTGTAGGCCTCAAGTTTTACCACCCACCTGTACAGTTCCTCTTGTGCTTTTTAAACTTGGTGGCTTTTGACTTGCCAGCCATACTGTAAATTTAGCTTTAAAAGCTCTTCCTCATCTTATCTCATCTACTCATTTTTCTGGGCATGAAAGATCAAACTGGGAAGGCCCTCGCCTTAAACTGTTAAAGCCTGTTTTATCCTCTGTTTCTTATTAACCCACTCAGTTACACACTTTTGAAATCTGTAACTGTGACTAGAGTAACAATCACTGGAGAGTTTGGGAACTGCTTTATGGGAATCAGCTTGGGATTTGAGTTTCTATTTTGCTCCTGGTGAAAGAAGAAGCAGTGGGGCATTATATTATTTCCGAATACTGCTGTTGTATTTTCAAGTTACTTATTGCATTCTTTTCTGCATTTCACCACTGTAAAGTGTGTTTGATTTTCCTTGATCTAGCTGCTGCTAGTTTGCTTTGAAATTGCCTTAAAGTGTGTGTCCCTCATTGCTGGCTTGTCTGCCTTAGAAACATCCTGTAATTACTTATTGTAGCTAGTTGTTTGATTTGTTTTGTGTACCTTTTCACTTTTTGCTAACTAAAGTGTGTTTTTAACATTAGAAAGTCCAGGACTGCAGTTCTAGTGGCAGCGGAAGGGTAGCCTAGTCACTCCAAGTTGGAAAACACACAGGGAGGATAAAGTGAGATCTTTTCTTTGACCAGAAGGCTTTTTACATGGTGTTTAGCAGTGACTTATATAGACACAGGCACTTAGAAACTAAATTTTGCTGTTATAACTTCCCCTGTAACTTTACCCAGTACTCCACTGCACAAAGAACATCTTGTTTGTCCACTAAGGAGTACTGCTGCAGAAATTCATCATACATAGCCTAGTTGTTGTTTCTACCCTCACAGTGCACAAGTTAGCCTGCTGTACCATCCCTTTGTAGTTCACTTAAAAAGACCTGACACCATCAATGGAAATGATCCCAATTTCTCTGCCACCATTGTGGTAGATATGGGCATCCTGAGACAATATAAGAATGGTCTCATGTTCACTGACAACCAATCAGTCTTTAGAGAAATGGATACAGTATGTAGGATATATAATTGCACATTATCACTGAAGGCATGACTTTCACACTAAAGCATTCAAAATAACAGTTTGGTTGTCAGTAATGTAAGCATTACATCCACCTCATATAGTACTGACCCAACACACAGACCAATATCTATAGGTACTTAAAAGCAATCTTCCTAAACCCCAAAGACTTTCTAGATATTTGTTCAACAAAAAGAATCCTCATCAACCCCAAAAGCTCCCCACCAAAACAACATCCAACACAACACATACAACCATACCCTTTGGAGCCTTATCTACAATGCCCATGAGGCAAACTAGCACACTACCCAATATTTTAGTCATAGGAAACTCCATTGTGAGACATACAGATGTACCACTCCCCATGTTATATAAAGAGAAAATCACAGTCAGTTGTCTATTAGGGGCCAAGATCTACATAATCACCCAAGTACTCAAGTCTTTAGACCACAGCTACCAGTTTGGCACAGTAGTCCATGTAGGTGTAAATAACCTGAGACATACAGCCATGGACTATACATTTCTCTTTCATATAGTCCAGGGAAGCAGTTCTCAGGCCCTTACAACTTACCATTTAAGAGGTCTGAGACATACATCCCTAGTTTGTCAGTTTGACATTGTCTAAAAAAGTGAAAAGCCACCAGTATCTGAACTGACAAGTAGTCACTCGCCACAACTAAAAACATGAACTAACAAGTACCACAGAGGTGTAGTCACTTGCCACAACTAAATACATGAACCAACAAGCACTGCAGATGTGTTTTCATTAAACTTATTATTTTGTCTGGATCCACTGGCTGAATAGATAATTTCTTCTACTACACCTCTGTGGTGCCTATTGTCTAAAAAAGGAAGAATGGGGGAGGACAATATTTTAGCCAATATTCGAAAGTCTGGAGGGGAAAGGTGCCCACAGAGGCTTTCACAAGTGTCACAGGAATTCTTTCAGAACTAGGCTAGCTACAGCTTATTAAAAAAATGGGATGCTGGGTGAGCATTGCATAGAGAGACTGTGTCAGTTAAACTTGTTATTGTTTGTGACTGGATATTAGAAGTGGATAGACAGAGTTTAACAAGGCCTTTATCACATCTCCACAAAAAGGCTACTGGAGAAACCTGCACCAAAATAATATAAAAAGAGGCCACTGGTGCCTGAAACTTCAAGTAATCGCTCATCATAACCAAATACAACAAACAACATTATGTTAAAAGTTTTATATTTTGTTTCATGGATTGTCTTTATACTATTAAACTTATTTTGTCTGGAACCTGGGATGAGTAGAAATAATTTTTCTGTACACCTATACAGTGCCTGTTGTTTATTGTAATGGAGAAAGCTGGGCACTAAGATTAAAGGGCCACAGAAATTAAAAAATATATACATTTTTATCCTTTCATGAAGTTCTGTGTCATTCAAATGTGTCTGGACCACAATATGTATTTTAAAAGCTATTTTTCTAACTTTTATTTGCAAGCCTACATTTTTCATGATATACTGTGAGAGCACAGCTGCTAGACGAATTTCCCTTTGTATCTTTAGTCAGATTACAATTCCATTCATTTAGAGTAGACGTAGTGAGAAACATTTAAGTTTGAGACTTCCAGAGAAGTTTAAGTGCCTGAATTACAGTGACACATACATATGCAATTTTACAGCTATGTTTTACATTCTGTAGTTAGTGCTTGCAAAAAGGTACAAAAATTGCTAACATAGCATAGCCTTTTTAATGAATTTTAGGTCCTGTTTGCTTCCAACCTTCCTTTCCTGTGTCAGCCAGAGTATCAGCTTTCTTGGCTTGCAAAGCTCATTTAATTAGTGAAGTTAATCTCAATAGTTAATCAGGTTTCTTCAGCTCCAGACTACAAAAGGCCAAACAGGTATATGGTTCCAGGAGAGGGAAAGATGCAACCATAGATGACAGTACACAATAAAAAAATATATTGAATTTTTAGCCTGAATTGCTTTATGACTCATCAAGAAAGAGCTGCAGACACCTTGCAATATGTGTTTTCCTTGGCAAGAAGCTTTCAAATCTGATAGATGAAATGAAGTGAGAGTAAGGGGGGTGAATTACTAAAGAAACTACCATGAAATTTCATTCATCCTGTTAAGGTTTAATCATAATAAAATACACTTCAGTCATTGGCAGATTAATTTATTAAAAGAAATAATACACACGTATAGGAGGTAGTACTTGGGTAGTTGTGTCTCCCCGAACAAAAGAATTTGTAATCTTTTATTGGAAAACTTTAACAAAATAGCAAAAGTTTATCAATCATACCACTGCCAATATCCAGTAGAGAAATTATAACTAATACATTTCATAATACAGTTTATTCTTCAGATCATTACTAAATACCAAATGGAAACATGTCAAGTTTAGTAAAAACAGATTTGCAATTTCTTATCTGCATTTCTAGTTTTGTATGGGATAAGTTTTTTTTTTTAGCATGTGACTTAGAAAGAATGCTGCCTCAAGCTCAGGAAATGAAACTTAAGATTATGTTCTTTTTCCATGTTTCCGCTTATGCTATTGAGCACATACACTAGCATTTTAGGACACATATACACTAACCTTCTAGAACATGTGCAATTTCATTTTAATCTTTTACAGTCCCTCATTTGATGTTGAGAAAGCATCACACTCATATCATAAAACATGTCTATACCTTATATTGTCATATATTTTTCTAAAACCTTCAAAAACTAACTCTGCATTTTCATTTGCTATTTCATTTTCATTGATACAATACATAAATGACACTTTTACAAAGTCTCTGACATGTACATTTTGTAACAATGGGTTTGATCGATATGCATAAGAATAAAAGCAAAAACACAATAATAATAATAATAGCAATAAGCATAATAAAGTTCAAAAAACTGTCTCCCCATTCTGAAAACAAATTTGTTAGCCAAGCCCATTGCAAACTATTCAGTTCTTTGGCATCTGACAGTTCGGGCATCTTTTGGATGATTTCCAAATGGCTACATATTGCGCTCATTATCTGGAATAAATGAACAGCATTCCTAATGCATGAGTGTGCACATACCTCCTTTTGATGCAAGTACTAAATCAAGTGCCATTTGATTTTGGAGTACTACTGCATGCATGGCACTCAGCTCTAAAGTGATCAAATTAACAGTTTCAAAAGTTGCATTGATTAACACTTCTAATAGCTAAGATAGGTTTCTTAGTTCCCAAATTGATTTTACAATCCCATAAGCAGGTAATACGCTAGCCCAAGAAATAACATCATCACCAAGGTCCATATGAGAAAGTCCTTTAAAAACTGCTTGTTCTTAGTCATGATGATAAATTCATGAAACATCAAACTTTCCAATTGGAATTTTTACAGTCTGAGTATCTCATATATTATGAATTTTACCACTGGGCAGGGTATCTACATGTCAAATGGCTGGAAGAACTCTCCCAATATAACAATACCCCAACCACTTTGCTGGCAGCCAGGGATATGATAGACTGCTACAAATAAAAGTCTTTCATAATGACCATTCCTTTTACTGCACTTCCACTATACATTCTTCAAGTAACAAGTAGTATCCTTGACAGTCACTGAAAGTCTAAGTGCAGCAATTTTATTAAATGATGTAACATTATGCCACAAAGCCTTTTTCCTAGTAAAACCTGTCCCCATATCAACTTTGTTTACAAGTAATGGAAACAATGGGACACCTCCATGATAGGCAGTAGGTATGTGGGCACATATCCAACAGTTACTAACATTTAGAGTATTAGCATATGTATTCACAGTGGCATGAAATGTGTTGAAATTTGGATGCCAATCTTGTGATTTGTGTCTAGATTTTAGTAATCATTTGATTTTTCTGTTAAAAAAATTGAACACTACTTACAGTTTCAGCCAGGATCAAGAAATGTAGTAGCATATTAAAAATAACAATTGCAGTCACCACAGCAACAATCAGGCATGAATGGTGAGCTGGTCAGGGTTGGAGTAGATTTTCAAAAATGTCCAATAATAAATTTGTTTTGCGATGAATAGTTCACTGCTGCACTCCAAACACACTCCATAAAGGTTGTTGTTGCAGTTTAGCTCCCATGACCGGCACTTGGTCACTTGACTCAGTGAAAATGTCCCCTTCTGATGTCTTCACAGTATCAGTCATTGTCAGTTCTATTCCAATCTCTCTGTTTTTTCTTCTAGTACATGAGGAAAGCAGTTCATCATCAGACAAAGACTGCAGAAGGTAGGTCAATGCAATTGGTTGGCTTCCCTCATTTGGCACTTCTTTTCAGACATGGGAGATATGGAATCATGTTGGAGATCCTCTGTGTCTAACGGCTGTAGCTGTGACAAGGAAAACCAGGAATGGGCCTTTCCATAGAAGCATAGAGGTTGAAGGGCATGTCATCTGGAAAAGGAATGAATGAAGATCCAGTCTCCTGGTTTAACATCATGTGTTGCATCAGGATCAGGCTGGAGCATGGTAGAAATTACCTGCAAATGAAGATGCTGTAGAACAGAAATAAGTTGTTTGCAGTAAATAAGCATTGTCTCATCAACTACCTGCAGAGCAACACATAGGGCATCCCATAAGGATTTCATGAGGGGAGAATTTTCTAGGTGCACTGATTGCATTGCAGATAGTGAGTAAGACTAAAGGCAAGGCCTCTGGCCATTTTTTATCAGCCTCTGCAGTAAGTTTTGCTAACATAGCTTTCAAAGTTTGATTAATTCTTTCTACCATCCCTGAAGCCTGAGGTCTGTAGGGGCAATGATATTGAATATGAATGTTTAAAACTTTTCAAATCTGTTGAGTAAGCTGACTCATAAAATGAGTACGTCAGTCTGATTGAATACATGGTACCCCAAAATGGGATATAAACTCGTCCAAAATCTTCTTGGCTACTAAGGACACATCATTTTTAACACATGTGTATGCTTCTATTCATTCAGAGAAAATGTCAATCAAAACTAGTACATATTTAAACTTTGCACACATTAGCAATTCTATGAAATCGCACAGTATACAACAAAAAGGTCCCCATGGCTTTTTAATATGCTGTGTGGGAACAGTTGCAGATTTAGAAATATTGAATTAAAGGCATATATTATAAGTTTGTACAAGATGCTGAACAACTTCTGAAGCATAAGGGGCATACCAGTCAGTCAAAATATGTGTTATTAAAGCATTATTTCTTAGATGGGAAGGCAAATGGTAAGCCCATGTCAGCTGTGGTAAAAGAGCTCATGATGCTACTAACCATCCTTCCGGATGATGCCACAGTGAGTTTGGGGAATGACAGCAGGCATCACGGATCCACCTTACCCTTTCAGAGTCATCAGCTTGGCTCTGAAAAGACAACACTTCCTGCAAAGTTACAAGCACATTTTCAACTTGTAGAGTTTGCAAACAAGCCTGAACAGGATTTAATAAAGCAACCTGTCTTGCCAGTCTATCAACAAAAGTATTACCTACTGTTTCAAATGAATTATCTGCTCTATGAGCAGCACATTTAATAACAGCTATCTCCTTAGGGAGAAGCAGGGCATCTAACAATTCAGTGATAAAAAACGCATTTTCAATTTTTGTCCCGGCAGAGGTCAAATATTCTCAAAATCGTGAACTACTCCACAGGCGTATATGTACACTGTAACACTCTTTCCCTGTGATAGCTTGCAAGTCTCAGTAAGAGTTACTAATCTGGCTACTTGAGCTGAAACATTTCCCTACAATTGTCCAGACAATAATATTTGATCAATACTATAGACCGCAAAAGCGGTTGCAGTTGTCCATCTTCCCTTCTGATACATGATTTATCAATGAACAAAATTAAGTCGGAGCTCTGCAGAGGAGTATCTCAGAGATCAGGTCTAGGTGGAAGCACATTGCTAACAAAAACACAATCATGAGGTTCACCTCCATCAGTAGTAGAGATAAGAGAGGCTGGATTCAAAGGAGGGCATCTAATAATTTGTAAAGATGGATTATGAAGTAGAGCTAGCTCATATTTGGAAAGTCTAGAATCAGACCGTCTTTACTAACAAAGCATTATCAGCCTGTGGAACTGCAACAAAAGTATCATGGCCCAGGGTAAGTGCTGCTGCCATGTCAACTAACCGGCAGCTGCGGCTACAGCTCTATGCCAAGGGGGAAGTGCGGATGCCACTGGATCAAGATTTGTACTACAATAAGCAACTGGTCTACAACCATCATTTCTTCTCTGTGCTAATAATCCTAATGCTACCTTATTGCATTCACAACAGAAAAGAAAGAACACTTTTGAATAATCTGGCAGTCCTACTGCTGAAGGATTTGAAAGACGTACCCTAGAAGATTTCTTATACTGGTCATCCAATAACTACCCCCAGGAAACCATTATTCTCGGGGATTTTAACATTGACTGGAATGCCTGCTCCTCTGAAGCCTCACAACCCATGTAAACCTCCATGGGTTTACTTGGACCATATCCTCCCCCACTAGAACTGGCAAACCCTATAACAAAGACAGTATTCTAGATTGGATACTTGTCAAGAACCATCTACAAGATTACACATCAGGCACATTACCCGATGACCTAAGTGATCACTGTCTCACCTGAATAATCAAGCTTAAGGTAAACTCCTCCTACCAACCCACCTACAGAACTATAAGAAGCAACAAGAACTTTAATCTCAATAAGTTCATTGGCATGCAATTGGTCAGTCCTAAAAAATCTCCCCCTAGATGAAGCTGTCTCATACTTTAATGCCAAATTCCTTGCTGTACTGCACTCTCATGCTCCCAGCCATACCATTAAAACCAAGATCAATTATGCACCGTGTCTTTCTAAAGATACCAAATCCAAAATTACACTTAGAAACAAAGTGTGAGACACCTACCAAACAACAAAAAACCCACTCAACCTACTTAAATTTCGACAGCTAAGGAATGACACTAAAAAATCCATAAGTCTAGATAAAAAGAACTACTACTGCCATCTTCAACAAATGCACCAGAATAAACCCCAGAATTTCTGAGCAGGAATAAATAAACTTCTCCACCCAGGCCAAACCACCACCCCAACACCCTCAGCCTCCAAACAAAAATTCCCAAAACACACTGCTAACACCTTTAACAACTTCATCACAGAGACTATCCAGTCCCTGACCAGTTAACTTACTCCCAATGACTCTAATCCAAATACTATCACTACCAAACCCATGTGTCCTTTGTTTCCAACATGTTCCTACTAAACACATCATGACCCTGCTTAAGAAACTAAGACCCACCACTCTGGCAGCCGAACTTCTCCCTGCAGACTAACTACAAAAGGCTGCAGATGCAATTGCATACCCCATCTCAATCCTAATCAATCAGACTATACCTGAAGCTACCATCCTCACTATATGGAAAATCTCCCATGTCATACCTCTACATAAAGGAGTTAATTCCACTGAACTGTCAAACTATAGGCCCATAGCAATTTTGTCACAACTAGCTAAAATTATGGAGAAGTGTGTATGCATACAGCTCATGCATTTTCTTACACAGAACAAGCTACTGTCCAACTCTCAGCATGGCTTCAGTCCACACCACAGCACTACCTCAACCCTTCTCTCTTTCTCTAGCATTATAAACCACAACCGTAACAACGACAAACTATCCTCCGCACTCTTTCTAGATCTTTCTAAAGCCTTTGACATGGTTGACCATAAAATGCTTATAAACACATTGAAGGCCTTAACCTTAAACAATCATGCCCTCCAATGGTTTGAATCTTATTTGCAGGGCAGGCAACAGGCCAACCTTTGGCAAGGTAAGCTATCAACATGCTTTCCCATCACACTAGGAGTTCCCCAGGGCTCTATATTAGGACCCCTTATTTTCTCTATCTTTATCAATGACCTTCATACAGTCATCCCAGATGCTACCTGCATTCAATATGTTGATGAATCCACTTTGATTTGCTCTGCCATCTCCTCAGCTAGCCTATTCACTTTAACCCAAAACACCTTCAACACAGTGGAAAATTGGCTTTCAAACCAACATCTGATACTAAACCTCAATAAAACTAAGCTGCTTCTCTTCTCCCCTATGCACAGGACCCCCCCACCCCTCTTCAATATAGCTGCAAATAATGGCATCATTATCGCCCCAGAAACCCAAACTAAACAACTGGGTGTCATAGTTGATAGCAACCTTAGGTTTGACGCACACATCAATCAAATTATAAAAACTATCAATAAAAAACTCGGCTCTCTTTATAGGATCAAATCTTTCCTCACCCCACTTGTTAGAACTGCAATTGCCCGATCCCATCTACTATTGACCCTTCTTTATGCCTCACCTTTTATTCTCTAGCTTGAACAAAACAGATCTTAGCAAACTATCAAAAACCACATGATACACTTAAAGAGCTAGAAAACAAAAAAAAGTCAGGACCTCTAAGAAAATATGCTTTATTCTTACTCTCTGACATCTCTGCAAAAATGAATTCTAGGAGTACATACTTTAGAAAGCTAAAACACGTGTATTATATACACTTATAATCAACATCATCAAACAATCAATTAATCAAGTAAATAAATAATTTAAAAAAACAAGTTCTTTAAAGTAACACTTGCCAATTAAAATCCACATTCATTCCCTTGGGAACCAAGTTATCAAACTTCAATATATAAATAGCTTCTTTAAAAAGAAGTTTATTTTTTCCATTGCCTTCACCCAAACGTATTTGATCCATTTTTTCCAAAATAGTGGCTTGTAAACCTCTTACAGAACCCCCATGTACTTCTAAAAAATGTTGTGCCACTGAACTTTGTTCTTTTTGATTATCTCTATCACAAATGTAGATTCTCCAATGTAGATTCTATCACGTGGACATCTGAGGGCATAGACTATGCCCTCAGTGTCACATCTAAATTCCCCTTTAATCTCAAATCTCTAACCATTTAAATTCTTGAAACAAGATACAATAATCGTACATGCCTTACATTTTCCACATCCTACAGTGCCCCTATTGCTGATAGTTTTAACTAAAGTCTCACTAGGACTTTTATATCTAGATTTAACCAAAACATTTTTTATGCTGCGACCAACCCTATATGAACCGACAAATTTCTTGGGCATCCAAGTGCACCCAGCCTTCAAGGAATGTAAAAATTGCCATTGTTGTTGGATAATATCCATTAATTTCTTAGTAAATCCACTATATGTTGGTTATAAAATACATGTTAGGGTCCATTTGATTATTTGTATATTCCTGGCCTCCATCTATTCAGCTGTGTTTTTCTATATTCTTTATTAAACTTTAACCACCCTTTTTGTAATGTATCCTTTTAATAGCCTCTTTTCTCAAACATTCTAAAAGTATGACTAACTTCCTTATAAAAATCTTGTTCATCACTACATAATCTAAAGAGGCGTATATATTTACCATATGGTAAGGCCTCTATCCTGTGTCTAGGATGACAATTAGTGGCTTTTAAATAATGTATATCACCTTGAAATTTTCTATGTACCTTTGTGGTGAGTTCCCCAGCTTCACTTAGCTCATTACTTCCAAGTGACGTCTCCAGCTGCATCTGCATTTAACTCCTACTGACACCTCTAGGTGTCAAATATTGCTTGTTCATATTTGCATCAACAATTCTAAAAATATGCTATGTAAAAGGTTGTAAAATATTTCATCTTAAAACTTACACAATGGCAAACTCAACTACATGAATATTTGACCTCTTCCTAGTGCAGGTAAATAGATATTAGCTGTTGTTTTTATGATATTAATTTATATAGCTATAATTTTCACATTTTTCTAAATGTCTCAACAACCAAGTAACAAAGGCAGAACTCCTTAGCCTCATATGAAAGCTCTCAGCTAGATGATTAAAATGTTGCAAACAGTATGTGTGTAACTTGAGTGGTTGCAGACATATTGTAACGTGTTTATAAAATATTACAAATGTAATAGCTACTGTGTTTACTGTGACTTATAAAATTCAGTTTAAGACCTAGAACCTAAAGAATACTACCACTGTAAAATAGTTTGTGCTGAAGAGTTTACCATTTATACGTTTTTCATAACTGCTATGGTTCCAGAGATATGAACATTTCTTTGAAATGTGAAGACATAATTTGATTCTGTCGAAAGTCTTAGGCTCCGCCCATTGGAAGTTACATTGCAAACTTTCTGAGCTCTTTTGGGGTGAATGAGATAACACCACAAACAAGTGCCAGGAAACGTTGTAACTCGGTCCAAGCAGTTTATTCCACAATACAAGTTATCGTTTGCTTCAACATTTTATGTGATTTTAAAAGTTTGTGGAATAAACTGCTTGGACCGAGTTACAACGTTTCCTGGCACTTGTTTGTGGTATTATTGGTTTTTGAAGTGCTGGTACCTTTTTCTTGGTTCGTTGTGAATGAGATAACAAACTATCATCCTGCTATAACCACATCATCAGATTTGCTACTGGCACACCATACCGGACCCACCACTGCCACAACCTAAATCTCTTAGGGTGGCTGGAACTGCTTTATCTACTGCAGTTTAATCAGCTCACAGTAGCCCACAAAGTCCTTTACCTGCCAGAAAACACACCTGCCCTAAGAAATCATATCAACCCCTATAGTAACAACTGCCCACTCCACTCATCCACTAGACTAATAGTTCAAACTGTCAAATCCAACCACTCTGCTGATGATTCGCTGTTTGCCAACTCTGTTGGAAAGATATGGAACTCACTCCCAGCTGACTTTACCCTAGAACCATCACTCACCCTATTCAAAAACAAATTCAAGAAATACCTTAAATCACACTGATTATGTTCTTGTTCTAACTCTGACTAGTATCTGCTCAATCTCTTAGTTGCCTCTAAATTGAAATGTCTCTTTTACCTTCTACCCTCTACATATCAGGTGGGGTAACTGTATAAACTGCTACTTATTGTCTCATAATCCTGAATGAATGTTTGATGCTATTAGTATAAATACATGTACTCACATATCTGTATCCTGTATGTAACTACTATTTTACTAAAAGTGCTATATGTCTCTGTGTATTAAACTGCTATATGTCTACATGTATTATGAACCTTGGATCTTTTCTCCCCTGGCCTCCACTGAAAATGGACATATATCCAGTCAGACTATCTCAGTTAACAAATGTAAAATAAAATAAATAAATCAATTTTAACTGAGTAAAGATTTTTTCATGGCAAGGTTGCCATGCCAGGGGTTCAGAGGTGTCATTTTTCAATAGCTCTGATAAAGGTTTAATTATTTCAGCATAGTTGGATATCCACTGTCTACAATAGCCTACTAAACCAAGAAATTCTCTAAGTTGTTTTAGAGTAGTAGGTCTTAGTGCCATGTGTCATGCATTTTCAGAAATTAGGTATCCTAAATACTGGACTTGCAGTTGCCAAAGTTGAAGCTTAGATCAATTTACTTCGACTCCTAACTCAGATAGTGTATTTAACAGGAAAACAGTATCAGTCTGGCAGTTGGCTATGAAATTGGATGCTATAAGAAGATCATCTATGAACTGTACTAAAGCAGACCTACAAGATAACTGTACTTTATCTATCTCCTTTTTCATTTCCCTTGAAAATAAGGCAGGTGATTCAACATATCTTTGGCTAAGCATGTCCATGTGTATTGCTGTCCTCTATATGTAAAGGCAAACAAACACTGACTATCAGGGTATACAGGGATAGAGAAGAAAGGTGAGGAAGCATCAATAACTGAAAAGGTAGTAGCACAAGGGGGAATTGAGCTAAGAATAATTGTTGGGTTAGGTACTATGGAAAAAGCAGGTACAACTACTGTATTTACAGCTCTCAAATCTTGGACAAATCTATAAGTATCTTTGCCGGGTTCCTTTACTGGCAAAAAGGGTGTGTTACAAGGACTTCTTAGTAGGAATAATTATACCTTGTTGCAGCAGTGCTGAAATAACTGGTTCAATTCCTGCTCCTGCTCCTGCAGAAAGAGGATATTGTACTACCACGGACAGACATTCATGAGGTTTTAAAGTAATTTGTACTGGTGTAGTATCTCTAATAAGTTCTACCTCATTATCATGGGTTGTCCATAACTGTGACAGAACTGTATTTAGTAAGTCTACATCTGATTGCTGTTTAGGTATTGTGTCAGTAAGGGAAGAAAAAAGCATTTCATCATCTAAAACACCTGCTACAGCATGTATCTGCATCACTGGAGACTCACTGGGGATACTTAAATATATTCCGTCCATTGTACAGAATATTGTACATTGTAACTTACAGAGAAAATTCCTACCTAAAAGATTAAGGGGCACAGAGGTTCCAACAAGAAAAGTATGCTGATCTGTCAATGGTCCTAACTGAATGGGAACTGAAACCATCTCAGGGTAGACTAAAGAGACTCCTAATACCCCGAGCCCTCACACTGAGTTGCAGGACAAAGTAAGATTCTTAGCTGCAGAAGTATTTAGCATTGATCTAGTAGCTCTAGTATCTATTAAAAAGGGAATACTGTTGTTTTGAACTTTGGTATTTATGAATAGTCCTTTCTGGTGTACAGGTATGAAATAAAATAGCTGTGATTCCTATTCATGGCTGTCCTATTTATCTTGCTGCCAAGCTGGTGGCTGCCAAGGAGTGTTCCACATAGGAGGTTGTCTCACATTTTGGTGGACAATTTTCTGACCTTGTGGTGGCAGTTGATTATCAAATGGATTGTTAGACTGCAATGGGGCATCTACTGGCTGCAGGAAAAGACAATGGTCCCTCCATTGACCATTTTGGCTGCAATTAAAACATGGATTTGAATTTGATCTCTGTATCTGTTCTTGTGAATTTGGGGTATGATTATTACAAGTTTGAGGAAATGGTTCTTGATTTTTGAGAAAATCTAAATCTATTATGTCCCCCTCTTCATCCTATATTTTTCTCTATATTTCTGGTAAATTGCTGGAGTTGTAGGTTTAATAATTTTTCTTGCCATTCTTCTTGTCACTCTCATTTATCACGAGTAAGGATGTCTGCTAAATATTGAACCTGATTAACAAGTTCATGAAGTATTAAACTTGGCTAGGTTAAGCAACCCCCTTTTAGCTGGTCTCGAATGAGAGGCAATAAACCATTGACAAAAGCAGCTGAGAGACCACTTGCTGCTGGACTTTCAGTTGGTTCTGAATAACTTGAGAAAGCATCAAAGGTGTCTGTCATGTGACATAAATGAGATTCAATTGACTTGTCCTGTGTGACTGCGTTTATCTGGGACCAGTTAGGAATTGGTGGACATACTGCAGTAATAGCTTGTAATAAATGAGTCTTAGCTGCCTGAAAAACCTCTATATCTGTATACTGGAGTATAGGGTCTGGTATATTAGCATGATCCCAAATACATTTAAATAGAGCAGAATGGATGTAGCCATTAGTGCTCTGAGATCCTCTAAAGTAGTATTTTGCAACTGGATATGCCCTCTTAAGATTCTTGCATATTTTGCTGGATTTGTTCTGATTGATGGGAGAGAGTTCAAGATAGTTTGGAAATCAACAGAAGACTGAGGGCGGACAACATTTATAGTGGAAGGTCCTGCTTCATCTCTGTCATGTGCTGGGTTCAGGACTTTTCACAGAGGATGTAGGTGGGTGGTTGGAGGAACTATACTATCTCCCCCTTCCTTGGAGGAGGAGTCAGAATCATCTTTATCAGTATTGAATTTATCAGGACCAAAATAACCATCCAAATCTATAATTATTGGAAACTGATTAACAAATTTTCATGAACGTAGCTTTTGTAGTGTGGGAAAAGAAGATAATACTCCCATTGTACATCGCCTTGGAAAGCAAATAAACATTTAAGGTAATTAAGATTGGGTAGAATCTGAAACAGAAGAAGAATAAGAAGTCTTAGGTTGGCTAGAGGAAGGAGGTGATGGAGGAAGTTGAGTTGTGTGGTTAGTGGAGGTGGACAACTCAGAAAGTTGCCTTCCTTGAGAACATGGTGGAGTAGTAATCTCTAAGGTGGAAGAGGAGATAGCAAAATCTTGCTGGTCAGTTGGAGACAGTGGTGCATTATAAGGTGGTGGTGCGGTGAGCAAAACTAAGCAGTCATCATCAGAAGACTCATCACAGCTAAATTTTAATTTCTATAACTCCCTAAGGGAATAGAGCCCATAACCATCCTAACAATCAGAATGTTGTAGATAATTAACTATTTTATTAGCTGCTTTAAATTGTGTTTTAAGTTTATCTGCATTATATTTCAAACTACAGACTTTAGATTCTTGTTCTCTATTGTTAGATTCTACCTGCCATGCATTAAAGGCTGACCAGCAGCCAGCATGGACTTATTACCTTTTTCTCTAAGTCTTTTTTGTAAGTTCATAGGCTCATAGGTTAGTACTACGCTAACTGCCCTTGCGAGCTATTTTAAGCCTAGCCAATTATCCCTTGTGAGACTCAAATGCTGCACCTTGTGTTTGTAAGGCAAACACTTTAACCATTAGGTCACTCTCCCTCAGGAATATTTTTTATTAAAAGTACATGCATGTGGAAAATTAAATTTATCATCATTTTTAGCAAGCATATGCCATTTATCTAAGTAAAGACAGATATCTTTCCTGCAATTCTGAAATATATGTCTTGCAGGAGTAAGTACCAAAAAAATTATGCTTGGTTCCTGCCTTTCCTGTAACTAGTCTAGTCCATATACAGATTTCCTATATCCAGGACTGTTTGTAAGCTTCTGAGCCCCCCCCCCCCAAAGCCTGTCTGTGTTGGAGGGAAGCCTGCTAGCTTATCAGTGGGAGTGGTAAGCACTAGGTAACTTATCTACCACATAAGGAGTGGTTCTGGCCCAAAAATTGTAGTTATTGGCCATTTGGGCAGTTTTTCCATCTCTCTCAACTTTCTGATTTAAAAGTCTGCATTTGCACTTGTCTCTTTCCTGTAACTAGTCTAGTCCAAATACACATTTGCTGTATCCAGGACTGTTTGTAGCTCCTAAGGCCCCTAAGCCTTTATGTGTTGGAAGGAAGCCTGCTAGCTTATTAGTGGGAGTGGTAAGCACTAGGTAACCTATCTACCACATAAGGAGTGGTTTCTGGCCCAGAAATTATAGTTATTGGCTGTTTGGGCAATTTTTCCATCCCTCTCTCTCTCAACTTTCTGATTTAAAAGCCTGCATTTGGACTTGTCTCTTTTCTGTAACTAGTCTAGTTCAGATACAGATTCTTAGTTTTAGCACTTGAATTTGCTTATTCATGCTCAGCAGTTGTTGTAAGCACTAAATAAGCTACAAATTACTACAACACTCTGCCTTCCTCATTACCTAGAGGAAAACAGTTTTGGTACTTACTTTCCTCATTTGCTTATAGAAAAGCAGCTCTTGTACTCACTTTCCTCACTTATCTAGAGGAAAATATTTTTTTTTTATTCAGGCATGTCTAAGGGTCAGCTCCCAGTGTTTTCTCTCCTATCTGTCTGATGAATCTGGGCATCTTGGGGCAATGTAGCAATTGCATAATGTACACAGACAACCCTCTCCTCCTACCACCCAACACTACAACCTGTGAGAAATGCACTTATCTAGCCAAACTGGAGGTAAAGCTGTTTCCAACCAAGGCTGAACTTGACAGCCAAGAGAAGAAGGTAAACACTTGCACCACACCACACTCATCACATAGTCCCACTAAATCTACAACACCAAAATCCACACATAGAAACACAAAAACATTCACGGAGGCTCTCAATAATAATCTGCTCAAGCAACAGAGACCTCCAAAGCAGAAACGCAAGCAACCTCCACCACCCCAACACAACCCAAATGACACATAGCCCACAGACTCAGTGTGTCACTCAACCACAGCCCATAAGGCAAAATAACATACCCAACACACTAGTCACAGGTGACTCTATAGTCAGGCACACTGATGTCCCACTCACCAGGCTAAACAAGGAGAAGGTTATTGTCAGCTGTCTGTCGGGTTCCAGGATCCACCACATAACCCACGCACTCAGGTCACTCCACAACAAGTACAAATATGACGCTGTCATTGTCCATGTTGGTGTGAATGACCTGAGATGTACCTCCATGGACTACATGAAAATAGACATGGAAGAGCTCTGTGATCTTGTAGCCCAGGCAGGTATAACCATAGCCCTGAGTAGCATCCTGCCATCACCCAGAATGATACCGCAGTACAAGGACAAAATGATTGACTTCAACAATTGGCTAAGCTTCTCGTGTCATTTTAAGGGGATCCAGTATCTGTCTGCCTGGGATGACATGGTCAACAGAACATGATGCTTTGCCAGAGATGGCCTCCAGCTGTCACCCTGGTTTCCAGATACTGGCAAAGGCTCTTGCCACCCCTATAGTGCCTTTTTTAGGCAAGGTTCAAATGGCAAATTCACCACCATAACCGGAACAGGCAAGTAAAAACTGAGGGTAATGCTTCTCAGTGCTAGAAGTCTAAATCTCAAAATGCACTCCCTTAAAGCACTCCTTAAAATGGATATCTGTGCAGTGACTGAGACCTGGTTCAAGGCTCCAGAGAGCACCCCTGCATTACCAGGCTATAAGTCATACCACACTTTTCGGCCATCTAACCTGGACCGGAACACTAAAGGCGGAGGTGTGTCCATATTCATTAAGGATATCCACACCTCCAGGCTATTTGCTCAACATAATTCATCCGAGGTTATCCAAGTGCAACTAACTCTGGGCAAAACTGCAATCCAAATTGTAGCTTGCTACAGATCCCCCTCCATGCCCCAGGATTTCCACTCCTCTTTTCTTGATATACTTGAAAATATTAGGGTTCAACCAAACACCCTAATAATGGGCGATTTCAACTACCCCACCATTAACAGAGAAAACTACTCATGTACCAACTCCTTCGCTCAATGCTTTCTGGAATTCATAAATTCCAATGTCCTGGATCAACTTATCCACAACCCCACCAGGGCAGCAATATCCTAGACCTAGTCATTACCAACATGAGTGACTGGTGTTCCACACTTGAAGTCAACTTCTCGTTGGTCAGATCCGACCATAAGCTAATCACCCTAGATATCCACATCCTGCCCCCATCCCCATTAAGGAAACCATGGTAAACAATTTCTCCAAAGCCAACTTTATGCTTCTTAAGACAGAAGTGGTGAACTTCATGACACCCATGCAGATGGGCAATACAGTTACGACTTCTGAATCCTACACAAATGCACTCTATAAGAACTTACACGAGTGCATGGATTGTGCTATCCCAACAGAACCAAGACGCTATCCTCCAAAAAAAGGAAGCCAATCTGGTGGTCCCCTGCCATAAACAAACTCTACAACAGAAGGAAGAAACTGTTGCAAAAGACAGTAAAATTCAATGAGTGGAGGAGCTCCCTGGTCAGCCTCAGTAAGAAGCTGAGATCCCTTATAAGATCCTTCAAGGCTAGCTATGAAAACAAAATCACCACTGAGTTAAGGGACAACCACAAAGCATTCTATAGCTATGTGAAGAATCTCAATGGCAACATCCAGATCTGCTGTGAGTTACAGCACAACGACATGAAAATTACAAAACCAACTGATATTGCCAACATCCTGGCAGATAGGTTCAGTGCTAACATTACCCCCCCCCCCACCCTCTAAAGGGTCCATATCCATACAGGGCGAATGCAGAGTCCCTGTAATCACAACTATGCAGGGAAAAGCTGCACTCTCTAAAGACTAAAAACACAGCATCCTTGGGACCGGACAACATCCCAGGCTGTATTTTACACAAATCTCAGAATAAACTGGCTCCCCACCTAAGCACCATGTTCAGTCATAGCCTCATGTCAGGCTTTGTGCCCATTGAATGGAGCACAGCAACAGTTATACCACTCCACAAAGGGGGAGCCACCACTGATCCCGGGAACTATTGCCCTATTAGCCTGACAAGCCTGGTCTGTAAGGCCATGGAACGTATCATCATAGAACTCATAAACAAAGACATTGGTAACCTCCAAACTCTGGATTCCACCCAGTTCGGGTTTGTGAAAGGCAGGTCATGTATCCTGAACCTGATCAACTTCTTTGAGGCAGTCAACAAACCCATAGATGAGGGTAAGGTGGCTCACACAGCCTATCTTGACCTCGCCAAGGCTTTCAACACCATCCCCCATTCTGGAATTATAGCTAAACTCACTAAACTAGGTATATATCCCTACATCACAAGATGGGTTGCCAACTGGCTCACTGACAGAACCCACACTGTAAAAGTTGCAGACTCCAAATCTGACTTCAAATCAGTGACAAGTGGTGTACCACAAGGTTCAGTCCTGGGACCTCTCCTGTTTGGTATCTACTTCTCTGAAGTACAGGCTAACACAGAAGGCCTTTGGCTAATGAAGTTCGCAGTTGACTGCAAACTAGGAGCCATAGTCAAGTCCCAAAATGATGTGGACATCCTACAGATGGGATTCACTGAGACAGATGCCTGGTGTCAGAGCCATGGCCTCAAGCTCAATGCCAAAAAGTGCATTATTATCCCCTTTGGTAAAAACTCTGTACCTATGAACTACCACATAGGCGGCAGTCTACTTAATGCTGAATGTGTGATAAGAGACCTTGGGACCCAGGTGGACAGTAGTCTCTCCTTTGATAATCACATCACCACAGTAGTCAGGAAATCCTTCTATGTGGCACACCTCATCACAAAAGGGTTCTCAAAGGGAAAAAAAGAGGTTATTGTTCCCCTCTACATGACACTCATTAGACCCATTATAGAGTACAATGCCCCTTTTGGAAGGTACATCATAAGATATCTGCAGCAGCTGGAAAGGCCACAGAAGTACCTCACAAAGGGGATTACTGGCCTCAAAGAGATATCCTACACTGACCGTCTCAAAAACTCCAGCTTTACTCCATAGCATATCGCCTACTCCAAGGTGATCTCTGCCTAACATATAAAGCTATGTCAAACCCAGAGCTGTTGGACATGCTACACCCAAATAAATCCCAATCCCTCCAAGCTACATGCTCTAGGGACCTAAACCTTGTCACCACAATAAACAGGACATGCTGGAGGGATAGATTCCTGTCCCAGAGACTTCCCATACTCTGGAACAGGCTACCTATCTATGTCAAGCAAAGTTCTTCATTAGCACGCTTCAAGAAAAATCTTGATGAGTGGATGGGAAATAGAAAATACACCCCGGGGATCACTTCTGTGGCTCTGCTCGACAGGGGCACAGGAAAATAACTTTCTTGGGTGGCATAAGCCAGGGAACCTTGTTGGCTAGGCTTACGTAGGCCCTTGGGCCAATAGCCTAGTACCTACCTATGAACCTATGAACCTAAAAAGTACCCACATTCGCTCCCACTGTAAAGAAAACTTACACTGTTAATAAAAAAAGGATAAAAGATATTCCATTCACACACTAACCTGCACTCATACAAAAGCTACACTTACCTGTGAAAATCTGAAAGTCTGCCAAGACTAAACATTCCAAAGAAAGGTGCAGTTGTGAACTGACGCTACAGAAAATACACTAGACAGAAAACTGTCAGAGGGCCCAGTAAAGTGACTTTCTATAGAAACAGCTCCAAGCAGTTTGAAAAAATCTGAGTCTTTAAACTTCAGTCATTGGCAGATTAAAATATAATTTATTAAAAGAAATAACATACAGGTGTGGGAGACAGTACTCAGGAAGTCATGTCTCCCCAAACAAAATAATTCATAATGTAAAACATTAAGGATGTTAATTAGGAAAACTTTAATATAGTAGTAAGCTTTATTAATCATACCACTGTTAACATCCAATAGAAAAATATAAACTAATACAGTTCATAATGCAGTTTATTCTTCAGATCATTACTAAATATCTAATAGAAACACATCAAGTTCAGTAAAAATAGATTTGCAATTTTTTATCTGCATTTCTAGCTTAGTATGAAATAAGTTTATTTTTGCCATATGACTTAGAAAGAATGTTGCCTCCGGTTCAAGAAATGAAATTTAACATTCTGTACTTTTCCTTGTTTCCCCTTATGCTGTTGCAGCACATACACTAAAATTTTAGGACACACATACACTAGCCTATTAGAACATGTGTAATTTTATTTTAACCCTTTACAATCCCCATCATGCAAAGTTGATAAGGACATAAATGCCACATAGATGAATAACTGGTAAGAGTGTTGTGAGATCTTAGATCATACAGCTGTCAATCACAGTCAGAGCCCAAATAGCCTCACTAGGAAAAGCATCCTACCTGTCACATGTCTTGTGTATTCAAATGAGACACTGAGGCTGGGAATGCATTCAAGTCGTTTATTATACATACACACATCAGAAGCTGTAACTTGTACGTATACTTCTTACTTCATATACTTACTGACTGACTTGTTACTTCTAACACAAACACACATATGTGTATCTCCAGTCAAGCTTACATTCATACTGACTGACTACACAAAATGGCACTGATCTCGCATGTGCTCAGTAACCTATATGCACTTGCTGTCTAGCTACAGTGGCTGACTAAGTTCAATACACACACTGATCTACATCCTCTCTCTTTAATTTTGTTCGACATTGCAAAATATAAGAACAAGGGCATATTTAAGAGCTAGACATTATTTCAACATTTCAACAAAACAACTGATTTTAAGTCCAAGTTGCTGCATATTTAGGATTGGGTTTGCAAATTCTATCCGATCTAGTTACATAGGTTCATAGGTTCATAGGTTTATACTAGGCTATCTGCCCTAAGGCATTTATAAGCCTAGCCCAGAGTTTTTGTGGCTTATGCCACCCCTTATGTTAAAAAATACTGTGCCCATTAGTTTGTTGTGCCTATGTCCAGCAGTGACACAGAGATGATTCCCGGGGTAAACCTACGATCTCCCATCCACCGGTCAAGATTTCTCTTGAACAGAGCCAGCGAGGTGCTCTGCCTCACATGGACCGGGATTTTATTCCACAACATAGGGAGTCTCTGGGTGACAAATCTATCCCTCCAGCATGTCCTATTTATATCCGTGCTAAGGTTTAAGTCGCTTGCTCTAGTGGATCTGGTAGATTTGGATTTTTTGAGGTGGAGCATGTCCATTAATTCCGGGTTGGACATGGCCTTGTATGTCAGGCACAGGTCACCTCTGAGCAGACGGTATGCGACTGAATAGAGCTGGAGTTTCTTCAGTCTGGCAGCATATGACAGATTTTGGAGTCCCTTTATCCTTTTGGTGAGGAACTTTTGGGGACTCCCCAATTGCTGCAGGTGTCGGGTGAGATACATCCTGAATGGGGCATTGTACTCGATCATTGGTCTGATAAGTGAAGAGTACAGGGGAACAATGACCTCACTTGATCTGGATGTGAATCCCTTCATGATCAGGTGGGCAATGTAGAAGGTTTTTCTAACCACTTTAGCAATGTGAGTGTCAAAAGAAAGGCCACTGTCAACCTGGGTCCCCAAGTCCCTGATAATCTCTTCTGTGCTTAGTGGATTGCCACCTATATGGTAGCTTGGGGTTACCTTGTTTTTCCCGAAGGGTATGACTATACATTTTTTGGCATTTAACTTCAGGCCATGGCTCTGGCACCAGCTATCAGTTTCAGTGAGACCCCTCTGAAGGATATCTGTGTCCGATGTACTTTCCACTATGGCTCCCAGTTTGCAGTCAGCTGCAAACTTTGTCAGCCATAGTCCTCCTATGTTAGCCTGTACTTCTGAGAAGTAGATGCCGAACAACAGGGGGCCAAGGACTGAGCCCTGTGGGACACCACTTTTGACCGGCTTGGAGTCTGACATGGCCAGCTACTCTAACCCTGTGGGTTCTGTCCTTTAGCCAGTTTGCAACCCATCTTGTGACATATGGGTTTACATTTAAGCTGGTAAGTTTCTCTATAATACCCGAGTGGGGTATTGTGTCAAAAGCTTTTGCAAGGTCAAGGTAGGCTGTATGGACTGCCTTTCCCTCATCAATGGCCTTGGTGACTGTTTCGAAGAAGTCGACCAAGTTCAAAAGGCATGATCTGCCCTTGACAAAGCCAAACTGGGTCAGGTCCAATGTCTGCAAGTCCCCTATGTCTTTGTTTATGAGTTCCATTATGATCCTCTCCATAGCTTTGCAGACCAGGCTTGTTAAGCTTATGGGGCGGTAATTACCAGGGTCCGTAGAGACACCGCCTTTGTGGAGTGGGACCACAGTTGCCGTACACCACTCCTTAGGCACGTATCCTGTGGTAAGGCTAAGATTAAACAGCTGCCTTATGTGTGGGTTTAGTTCCTCACTGAGTTTGTGTAGCACACAGCCGGAGACACCATCTGGTCCCATTGATGCTGTGTTTTTAGCTTTAGAGAGAGCAGCTTTCACCTGCGCATTGGAGATGTCTGGGAGGCTGCACTCCGTTGGGATAGTTATCTCTCCTTTGGGGGGGGGTGAAGTTTGCACTGAACCTGTCTGCCAGTATGTTGGCAATGTCTGTGGGTTCAGTGATTTTTGTATCATTTTGGACTAATTCTGAGCATATCTGGGAGTTTCCACCCAGGTTTCTAACATAGCTGAAGAAGGCCTTATGATTGTCTTTTGAATCTATGGCAATTTTTCTCTCAAAGTTGGCCTTGGATGATTTTATGAGTGCTCGTATTTTTTTACTAATAATGATCAAAGGTGTCTTCTCTTTTATCGATTTTGCTCTATCATGTAACAGCTTTCTCCTCTTATTGTAAAGTTTGTTTATGGCTGGGGTCCACCAGACTGGACGTTTGCCCTTGGTGGAAAGAGTCTTGGTTTTATTAGGGATTGCCTGATCCATGCAGTCCTGGAGGTGTTCGTAGAAGGCATTTGTAAGGGCTTCCGCAGCTTGGGTTGTGGTTTCCACTGGCTCGGGGGCCTTGAAGGATACCACACTAGTCTTGAGTAGTGTGAAGTTTGCTTTAGAGAAGTTCTTCACTGTGGTCTTTTTTGTTTGGGGTGGGGGCGGGATGCGGATATCCAGTGAGATTAGTTTATGATCTGATCTCACCAATGAGGGATATACTTCCGATGTGGAGCATTTTGTCCCCATGTTTGTGATGATGAGATCTAGTATATTTTCTCCTCTTGTGGGAACGGTGACTAGTTGTTCCATGGCATTTGAATTTATGAACTCCAGGAACCTTTGGGCTAGAAAGTTTGGGCTTGAGTAATGTTCCCAGTCTATATTCGGGTAGTTGAAGTCACCACTATTCATCACGTTCGAAGTGTGTACCCAAGATGCCATGTCAAACATTAGAAGCTATAATATATAAAACTAAATTAATAAATAAGTGACTAAATACTCATAACTAAAATCGAACGTGATGAATTAGATAGTTAGCTATAGGGCTATTAGAATATTTGAGACGTGTGTTTTAGCCTGTCTTACATAACATAAGAATAAAGCTATAGGGAGTAATATTACAACATATTTTAACACTGTTTTACTAACATCCTCTCAGGGTATGTAATTATTTTAATGCACTGTGGAGAATGTTAGTTGTATATTGTAAGTGTGGCTAGGTTCATTATTATATTGAGCATATAGTTCAATTGTTTTTTAGTAAGTCACATTTGAATTGTATATATTTTTTATGCATTTTATGTTGCAGTTTGGTAATTACTTGTTTAACAGGAAATGATGTCATTAATTTAGTTTGGGTAATGAATACTATTTAAACCAATTTTATCTGTATGACTTTTCAAGGTCTGATGAAGCCTATATGGTGAAAGCGCTTACTGTTTTTGATATTAAAGGTGTTTTTATACTACGGACTTTTGTCTCTGCCTTTGCTTTTTGAACATTTTGGGACTGTTATACAGAATTTTTTGAGGACACATAGAACTGCCGTGTTAGACCTGTGGATGCTAATAGCATCTGTGTTATTTTAATATTTACTGTTATTAAAACTATGTTTATTGTAAATAAATATTTCGTTTTTTCATGTTCTTTTGTTATTTATTAGTAAATATATTTAAATTTTTCATTGTGGGTTGTCCTTTAGAGAATATTTTAACCTATAAGAGTACTTATATCCATTTGGTAACAACATGGACACTCCTGAAAGCCTTATTACACTGGTTAAACACTACCATTGGTATTAGTATTAATTTCACTCAGTATAATTGGATTCCCTTGTAAGAACCTTAGAGCAGATGGCTTTGGAGTGTCTGGTGGCAGTAATGACCTTATATCCTAGGCAGAAGGGGGCATAGCTAGTCAATCTGTGCCAGGCTTTCCCAGGTGTGTGTATGTGTTTGTGTGAATCAAATCTCAAAGTGTGTATGTGCCAGCTGCTTGGAGTAGGAACACAGAACACTGGTTTCACAGAGAGGGTGCTGGAGGACTTGGCTTGGATACTTGGCTAAAGACTCAAACCTACAGCTGTGCCAGTCTTATTGGGGACCTGGAGAGAGAGAGAAAAACCCAGACCCAGAACTGAGTGTGTTCCCTGTGTGGTCTTAAGCAAAGTTGTGCTTGATGCAGAGAGCTGCATCTGGAAATGCTGTGTGTTTCTACTTTTGTTGCAAGTGAACATCCCTCTCCATTGTCAGTGGTGAGGATTCAGGCTCCTTGACTACTGGCCCAGAGAGGGGACGTCACATATTGGTGAGCAGCGATGTGGATATTAATTGAATTTCTGTAGCCTGTAGGCAGTTATCACTGAAGGTGTGTGTATTCTCAGCAGCTTCAAGGTAAACATTTAGAGTTTCATTTCACAACATTTTTATTTATTTATTTTTGTTAGTTTAGGTTAATCAGGGAAAGCAGGCAAAGAAGTCAGCAGAGGGTTATGGCAAGCTGACAAAGAATGAGTTGACTAAGGTGTGTGATGCCAATGGACTGGTGCATGCTAACCTGACTAAACAGGAAATTATTTCAGCCTTAGTTGCAGCTCAGACCAGCAACTAGGAGGATAACCAGTCTGGTGATGGTGATTTGCAGCCCTCATATATAGGACAGTTCACCTTTTCCTCAGAGGA
Source organism: Protopterus annectens (assembly GCF_019279795.1). Lineage (NCBI taxonomy): Eukaryota > Metazoa > Chordata > Ceratodontiformes > Protopteridae > Protopterus > Protopterus annectens. Next base: position 384,725,324 of record NC_056727.1, on the reverse strand, counting down.
CTTAAAAATCCATCTGGAGCTAAAGAGATTTGAACTGGAGGCCAAACGTTTGGAATTAGAATCAGCAAAGACACTATAGCATTTGGAGGCTGAAGAAAGTGAGAAGCAGCATCAACATGACAGGGAGATGCTGACTCTTCACTAGGGTCATGGAGGTAATGGGGAAGGGAATAACTAAACCTCAGAAGCCATAAGGGTCAGTAAATTTCTTCCACAGTTTACAGAAGGTGATAATTTTAATAGTTGTATTCATATATTTGAAACAGTATGTAAAGAGTATAATGTTGACCAAAGGCTCTGGGTATGGTTCCTGACCCCCTTGCTACATGATAAAGCTGTAACTGCTGTTTCTAAATTGTCTGATATTGATTGTTTAAACTATGATAGAGTAAATCAATGTTTACTTGAATGCTTTAAGTTAACACCTGAAGTTTCCAGAAAAATGTTTTGAGAGCATAGATACAAGGCAGATGAAAGTGTGTGTGATTATATTTCTGAATTAAGCACTTATTTTCATAGATGGATGTGTGGGTGTCAGGTCACCACTTTTGAAGGGCTGGCAGACCTTTTCGTGAGGGAACAAGCCCTTAGCATTTTGCCTGAGGGCATGAGAATCTGGTTGGCAGACCGGGAGTGAAATGATGCAGATGAGTTTGGGAATAAAGGGGGTCACTACTTAGCAAGCAGGACATATCTGCACAGGAATGGGATACCCAGTACTGCACATAGATATAAGGGAACCCATGGTGGGCAGCCTACACCACCCCAACAGAGTCTAACAGTAACAGGGGAAGCCACTAGTTCAGGTATATGACCAGGATCAAAGATTAAATGTTTTAAATGTAACCAGTGGGGCCATGTATCATATAGATGTCTATGGAAACAAGGTGTAGAACAAACGGTAGGGGAACCAGCAAGTGTGAATAACATTATGCCAGTGGTAAATTGTCTAGAGACAACAGGAGTACCAAACTATCACCAGAATTTATATCCGATCTTAGTGGATGGAAAACAGGACACTGTTAAAACAACACAGCCTCTAACATAACCATTGTGAAGCCTGCAGTGGTTAAACAGGAGCCGTACCTGCTTGGGCAGTCCACTCCACTCACTGCTTTAGGAGGGACCCCATTCCAGTTGATTTTGGCCAGGGTTCATCTTGACTGGGAGGGTGGAAAAGGAAGCAAGCAAGTATGTGTGTATGAGGATATCTCTGCTGATATCTTGATAGGGAATGATTTTGGTAATGCAGTACCTTGTGTGCATGCAGTTACATGCAGTCAGGCTTGGAGACAGACATGTGGGGCTGGTAGCCGGGGGAGACCCACATAGACCCCACACCTGAAGCCAGGGCTGGTGAGGTGGCTATTTCAAGGAGGGAGGGAGTTACCCTGTAGCAGTGAGTCTGAAGGTGAGCCACAGCTGCTGGTAGGTACTGATGTTCCCTTGGACAGAGTGACTGCAAGGGCAGAGTTGAGTGGTAGTACCCAGGCTGACAATGAGGCACAGCTGTCAGAGGATACCAGACTTCTTGTAGAAGTGGAGCTGGGAAGAGTTAGAAAGACAGATTTCAGACCGGCTCAGCTCTCAGACTCTATACTAAGAGGCTTGAGGGAGTTAGCTAGGGAGGCACCTGATCCTCAAGGAAAAGGGGAGTCTGTATACTGGAACAAAGGGTTACTGTATAAAGAGTGGACCCCTGAGGGAGGGCTAGAGAGTGAGGTAATACAGCAGTTGGTAGTGCCCAGGCCTACAGTCTGGCACTTTTAGCCATGGCCCATGGCATTCCTTTTGCAGGTCATATGGGCATAAGGCATACCAAGAATTATATTATGCAGAACTTTTATTGGCCTGTGATTGGCAAGGGATGTAACAGGATACTGCAGGACCTGTAAGCCATGCCAGAAATTAGACAAGGCAGGAGACAAGGGCATGGCTCCTTTAACGCCTTTGCCTGTGATTGATGAGCCATTTCAGAGGGTAGGTATGGATATTATGGGGCCTCTGAGTACTCCAAGTTCCACAAGGAAGAACTATATCCTGATTGCAGTAGATTGTTCTACTAGATACCCTGAGGCGATGGCTCTGAACTCCATCGAGGCAGAAAAGGTGGCAAATGCTTTGCTAGTGGTTTTCAGCAGGGTAGGTTTCCCCGAGAGAAATACTGACTGACAGAGGTTCCAATTTCATGTTAGACCTGCTGGCTTGTTTGTGGAAGCACTGTGGAGTGAAGCACCTGAAGACCATCTGCTACCATATCTATACTAATGGCCTTGTGGAGAGGTTAAACTTTACTAAAGACCATTCTAAGGGCATTTGCAGGCCAGTTTAAGAGAGAGTGGGACAAATATTTTGCCCATCTGCTGTTTTCATACAGAGAGGAACCCCAGGAATCTACAGGTTTTTCACCCTTTGAGTTGCCATATGGGCATAGGGTGAGGGGGGCCTTTAGAATTGATTTGTGATGAGTGAGAGGGTGCATGTGAATCCCACAAGGAGTTTGTTGTGGTATATGTCCTAATCCTCAGGACAAGGCATAGGGAGCTCATGGGCTTGGCCCAGGAAGACCTTGCAGGAGCCGAACAGCAGAAAACGGTCTGGTATGACAGGAATGCTCAAGCCCAAGAATATGCTGTGGGATTGCAGGTTATGGTGCTCATTCCTGTTAGACATAATAAGCTGCAGGCAGCTTGAGAGGGTTCCTTTAAAGTGGTAAGGGAGGTCAGTGATGTTAACTACATGGTATAACTGCTAGGGAGGAGGCAGGGGCACAAACTGTACCATGTTAACATGACGAGGCCTTACCATGATAGGGAGGCCCGGGTGCTGAGTATTTGCAATGGATGGCAAGAAGAGTTTGAGCAGGATCTGGTGACTGATCTTCTCAGTGAGGGTCAGACTGACATCTCAGTGGAAGGGGTAACAATGTCTCAGAGACTATCCCCTACCCAGGTTTGAGAAATCTGAGCAGTATTACAGGGGTTTGGAGGCATGTTCACTGGGAAACCTGGGTGTACCCACCTGATGCCACACCATGTGGATACAGGACCCCAAAGGCCTATCAAGCAGGCCCCTTACAAGGTGTCTGAGTGAGTCAGACAGTCTCTGAGGGAGAAGATACAGGAAATGTTGGAAATGGGGGTACTCCAGGGTTCCAGCTGTCTCTGGGCCTCACCAGTTTTGCTGGTACCAAAGAAAGATGGCAACACCAGGTTCTGTGTGGACTACAGAAAACTAAATTGTCACACAGGGTCAGATGCTTACCCCATACCTAGGACAGATGAAGCTTTAGAAAAGCTGGGTGGGGCTAAGTATCTGACCACTATTGATCTGAGCAAAGGCTACTGCAGGTGCCCTTGACTCCCACCGCTAGACTCTTTTAGGATTATACGAGTTCACAAAGATGCCCTTTGGGATGAAAAATGTCCCAGTGGCCTTCCAAAGGCTTGTAGAGTGTATCCTGGCAGAAACAGTAGATTATGCCCTTGCTTACCTGGATGATACTGCCCTCTACAGCCATTCCTGGCATGAGCACCTTTAGCATGTGAGGGAAGTCCTGGGCAGACTGCAAAGTGCAGGATTGACAATTAAGCCCAGTAAGTATCAGGTGGGTATGGCAGAGGTCTCCTACCTAGGACATAGAGTGGGGAGTGGTAATGTGAGACTAGAACTCGAACAAAATCAAAGCTATTAAGGCATGTCCTGCCTCTGTTATCAAAATGCAGGTGAGGGTATTCTTGGGGACAGTGAGGTACTATAGAAAATTAATTTCCAATTATTGTACAATAGTTGCTTCCTCAGAGACCTGATGAGAAAAAACTGACCAGACATGGTAGTGTGGACCCAGCCTGTAAGCAGGCATTCTAAAAGCTTAAAGGGGCTTTGGGATGACCCCCTGTGTTAGCTAGTCCAGATTACAACAAAGAATTTGTTGTGCAAGTAGATGCTTCAGACCATGGGATGGGGGCTGAACTCAGCCAGGTTTCTTCAGAGGGAGAAGAGCACCCAGTTGTATATCTCAGACGTAGACTCCGACCAAGGGAGAAATGTTATGTAGCTGTAGAAAAAGAATGTCTATTCATAGTATGGGCCCTGCAAAAACTTCAACCTTATTGGTATGGGAGGAAATTCACAGTAGTTACAGACCACAACCCCTTAACAGAGCTACATCGTGCCAGCCGGCAAAATGCCATGTTATTAAGATGGAGCCTAAGGTTGTAGGCATATGATATGACAGTGCAGTACTGTAGTGGGGTTAGCAATGACAATGCAGATGGGTTCTCAAGACAGAGTATGGGTTAATGTATTTCCAGACAAGTTCATTCCTCTTTCAAGCCACATTTCTCAAGGGTCACTTGAAAAAGCTATCTTGAGTTTTCAAAGGGGGGAGCGATGGGATTATGTGAGGTATTGGGAGATATGCCAGGAGAAGTATGGCAGTGGATGTGTAACATATGCCAGCACAGCTAGCTGGACTTTTGTTAAGAATTATATGTAATTTGTATATCAAACTGATTTGTGCAGATGCTTGTGTTGAAAAATGTATTTCTAAAGCTGCTTCTGTTAAATTTGTATCAACAGTGTGTCCTGCTGGATAGAAAAGAAATATACATTTATATCAGATTATACTACTGAAATTAATATTGTAACAGAGAATACTGGAAGAGAAGAGTTTAAGCTCAGCTCCATTTAACTTTGAAAATTATCTGAATTCATTTTACTTAATTTAGGCCATAAAGATTGTATCTTACATTTCTGATTGTACCCAGAGACAAAATATATGGGAAAACAAGTACTAGGAAGCCTTCTGTATTGTCTTTAGCAGTGAACTAATTGTTACTTGGGAAGGGTAGAAGTTTGAAATTGTTTTATGACTTCCAGAAGCTGCAACAGATCTTAGCAACATTCTGTGTATGTGTATTATTGACACATATGTGCTAAATCCTGGCAACTTCTAGCCAAGGGTGTAGTATGGGAACCAGAATTCATATGATCATATATGTGTGATGCCATTCTCTAAGCTAACTCTGTAATGGTATTTTAATACCAGATGAGACTGAAGTCTCAAAGCACTCTGTTTTTTTGGAACCTGACTCACCTGCTTCATCATGCCTTGACGTGTCGTGACCAGGGAATAGGAATTCTTTAGTGCATTCAGGAAAATATAGTGAAATTAGTTAAGTACTGTTTTCTGTATCTGTGTGAATCTATTTATCTGTGTTGTTTTAATATTTCCTGTGATCGAGACTCTGGTGTTTATTGTAAATAGATATTTAATATTTTCATGTTGTTTTTTTATTTATTATTAAATATATTTAAACTTTTCATCTTGGCTTGGGTTGGGAGTGCCTTCTGTGTGGAGTCTGCTTGTCCTCCCTGCAGTCGAGTGGGCGTTCAAAAGACATGCGTTGAATGGGTGTTCCTTCGTTGAAGGTTGGGCATCGGGATGGCAACTCGACACCAAAAAAAAAAAAACAACTGCCAATCATTAGCGGACCAGAGTTCCGCTGTGGCAACCCCTAACTGGGAAAAGCCAAAAGACAAACAACAACATTGTGGATGCTCCTTTAGAGAATATTTTAACATTTGAGAGTACATATATCCATTTGGTGACACTGTGGCCACTCCTGAAAGCCTTACTGCATTGGTCAAACACTACCATTAGTATTAGTATTAATTTCACTCAGTATAATTGGGTAACCTTGTAAGAGCCTGAGAATAGCTGGTTTTGAAATGTCTGGTGGTAGTATCTACCTTATAGTCTGGGTAGAAATAGGCATAGCTGGTAAATCTGTGCCAGTCTTTCCCAGGTGTGTGTGTGTGTGTGTGTGTGTGTGTGTGTGTGTGTGTGTGTGTGTGTGTGTCTGTGTCAGGTGCTTGTAGCAGGGACACAAAGCATTGGTTTCACATAGAGGGTGCTGGAGGACTTGGCTTGGACACTCAGCTGAGGACTCAACTCTACAGCATTGCCAGTGGGAAGTCTTACTGGGAACCTGGAGAGACAGAAACCCAGACCCTGGAATGAGTGTGTTCCCTGTGTGCTCTTTAGGGAAACTGTACTTGATGCAGAGAGCTGCATCTGGAAATACTGCGTGTATCTATTTTTATTCCAAGTGAACGTCCCTCCTCAGTGTCAGTGGTGAGGATTCAGCCTCCTTGATTACTGGCCCAGAGAGGGGACGTCACACATTGTATAAGAGTTATATATTTTAAGCCGGTAATCATTACTCCAGCTGTGGAAAAATACTTCCAAACTAAAAGGCTGTTTGGTTATAAAAAACAATGAGAGAGACAGAAAAAAAGAAAACTGTGTTTCTAATAAATTATTTATCTGAAGGCTGACTAATTCTAAAACCTTAAAAAAGTTAAGATATGTTTATAATGTTTCCAGTTTTCCGGAGAATGACTATAAGCTGATAAGGGAAGATAGAACCAATCCAAAAAAAAATATACTGAAAAAGTATTTCTTATTTTTTTTCATTAAAGTAGCTACCTGTTGATACTAAAGGATGGCATTGGGTATATATGGAAAAAATCATACAAAGTGGAAATTTAGTCATTCTGTTTCTACTAAATAAGTATTGTAATACGTTTACCACTGGGAATCATGTATAATTTTGAGTAAGGCACTCTGATGCCTCTAAACAGGTATTAAGAATAAGCTGCTTCTAGATAATACTTGGATCATCTCCTCTCCAAATGAGTTAACACCACACCTGGGTAATTTTGACACAACACTGATTAAATGAAGGAAATCACAAACCCTAATTGTATACACACACACACACACACACATATATATATATGTATATATATATATATATATATATATATATATATATATATATATATACATATATATATATATAAATAAGCCTAGTAGTAATTTAGTTAGGAACAACCTCTTGATAGTATTGCCATTGTTTTTTGGCCTTTATGTCAGTTTGCCTGTGAAGACTGGTAAACAGGGTTTTATCATAGAACCACCCCAACAAAGACTGGATGGCTTTTGCAATATTAACTATTATTTTAAAATTAGGTTTACCTTTAGGGACCAGTGATTGAGTTTTATTGTATTCCATCTTCTAACCTGTAAGTTCTTGTGCTTCCTTAAATAACAATAATAAAAAAAAAGTTTGAATAAGTTCCTGCATTTTGAAACAACTGATGTTAGATCATCTGCATAATCTTTAAGTGATTTTATGCAACATAGTGTGGTGCTATTTTGAGATTGTTGTTTAAACACATTGGTCTCAGAAGCAAATGTTGGCTAAATACAATGAGATGAGAAGTTTTGTACCAACAGATGAAGTCTACATGCCAAACCATATTCATGGATTTAACAAATGCCAAGTGTTAACAAGTGTTGTTTGGGGCTAGTGTATTACTCGGTAGCTATTGCTAACAGTTTTTTTGAGAAGCCATATACATCAAGAGCTAGATCACAGAAGCTGCTTCAGCCCGTAAGCCTGAAAAAGCTATTCAGTCAACACAGAGGAAGTTTCGATGTTTGGTATCACAGACATTTAACAAACATGTACCGTATAACATACACATCAAGTTGCAGATGAGAAAATGTTATCTGGATCTGTTAAGAATAAAGGCAAGCACACTTTCAAATGTTTAGATTTATTGACACCCCACCCAAACAGTTGTTGTGTATTTTGATTTTTCCAGGTTAGGGGTCGCCACAGTGGAACTCCAGTCCGCTAATGATTGGTAGTTGATTTTTACGTGCCGGGTTACCAGCCCTGATGCACAACCTTCAACGAAGGTACGCCCATTCACGCATGTCTCCACGCAGAAGACGCTCTAGCTGAGAATCGAACTGGACAGCGTCTTACTGTGAGGCAACAACGCTACCCAGACAGTATAACTGTGAAAGGTCTTAACCCTATTCATAGTGATGATTATATTATTGTATTGGATAGAAGCCTTAAACTGCTCTACCCTCTTATTGGTCAATGTTGTCTACTGCTACTCTGGAAATATTACTGGAAATCTTCCTTTCACAAGTTTGTTTGAACTGAGCTGAACTGAGGTGGGCTACCAGTCATAACTCTGAGCTGAAATATCAAATGACTAGAGGCTTCTGAGCTTTCCCAAAACCATAAGTTGCCTGTTTTTTTTTTTTTTTGCTTGATTATACTATTTACTGCATGTTTTATTGTGTTCTGCTTATTTAATATTGCATTTTAATACTGTAAACTAAACTGCACTGCTTGTACTGCATAAACCCCTTCCCTAACAAACCTTCTAATGAAACTGCAAACCTACTTAACAACTTTTTCATTGAAATAATGGAAAAGCTTACTAAACCAAAAACTCTTGATATAAAGACTCCACCTCCCATCTAATCTCTTCCATTGTTCTCCCTAGCATACGTAGCAACTTCCTTCATCAGATCACTTCTTAACAAACTTAAACCCTGTTCCCCATCAGCCGACAAACTCCCTCAATTATTTCTCAAACTTGCAGCCAAATCCGTAGCATATCATAGGTTCATACTAGGCTATCTGCCCTAGGGCATTTATAAGCCTAGCCAGAGTGTGTTTGGCTTTCACCATCCATTTTAAAATAATTTTGCTATGCCCTTTTTCGAGGTTAGTATACTGTGCCTCTGTCTAACAGTGACACAGAAGTGATACCCGGGGTAAAATTACGATCTCACATCCACTCATCAAGATTCCTCTTGAAGAGAGTCAATGAGGGACTCTGCCTAACCTGGACTGGGATTTTATTCCAGAGTGAAGGGAGCCTCTGGGTTAAGAATCTGTCTCTCCAGCATGTCCTATTTATTTCAGTGCTGAGGTTCAAGTCTCTCGAGCACGTAGCTCGATGGGATTTTGATTTTCTGAGGTGCAGCATGTCCATTAATTCCGGGTTGGACATGGCTTTATACGTCAGGCACAGATCGCCTCTGAGCAGGCGGTATGCCACTGAGTAGAGCTGGAGTTTCTTTAACCGGGCAGCATATGGCATCTGTTTGAGCCCTTTGATCCTCTTGGTGAGGTACTTCTGGGGTCTTTCCAGCTGCTGCAGGTGTCTGGTAAGGTACATCCCAAAAGGGGCATTGTACTCAATTATGGGCCTGATGAGGGATGAGTAAAGAGGCACGATGACCTCCCTGATCTAGATGTGAATCCCTTCATGATTAGGTGGGCTATATAAAATGTTTTTCTAACCACTTTGGCCACGTGGTTGTCAAATGAGAGATTGCTATCAACTTGGGTCCCCAGGTCCCTAATGACTTCTTCTGTACTTAATGGATTACCACCTATGTGGTAATTTGTGGGCACTTTGTTTTTGCCAAAGGGGATGACTATACAGTTTTTGGCGTTTAGCTTGAGGCCATGGCTCTGGCACCAGTTGTCTGTTTCTATGAGGCCCTTTTGGAGGATGCTTGTTTCGGCTGGAGTGTCGATTATGGCGTCCAGTTTGCAGTCATCTGCAAACTTGGTCAGCCACAGTCCTTCCATGTTGGCCTGTACCTCCGAGAAATATATACCGAACAAGAGAGGCCCCAGGACTGAGCCTTGTGGGACGCCACTTGTAACTGGTTTGGAGTCTGACATGGCTCCAGCAATTCTAACCATGTGGGTTCTGTCCTTGAGCCAGTTTGCAACCCATCTAGTGACATAGGGGTTTATATTTAAGCTGGTGAGCTTATCTATAATGCCCGAGTGGGGTATTGTATCGAAGGCTTTTGCGAGGTCCAGGTAGGCTGTGTGGACCACCTTCCCCTCATCAATGGCCTTAGTGACTGTTTCAAAGAAATCAACCAGGTTTAAGAGGCAGGATCTGCCCTTAACAAAGCCAAACTGGGTAGGATCCAGTGTCTGTAGGTCCCCAATATCTTTATTTATGAGGTCCATGATGATCCTTTCCATAGCTTTGCAGACCAAGCTAGTCAGGCTTATGGGTCGATAGTTTCCAGGATCCGTTGAGGCACCACCTTTGTGGAGAGGGACCACTGTTGCTGCACGCCACTCTTTGGGTACATATCCTGTAGTAAGGCTGAGATTGAACAGTAGTTTTATGTTTGGGTTTATCTCTTCTTGGAGTTCATGTAGGACGCAGCCTGGGACACCGTCTGGTCCCATTGATGCTGTGTTTTTGCTTTGGAGAGGGCAGCTCTTACCTGAGTATCTGGGATGTCAGGGGCAGCACTCTGCTGGGATAGATATTTGCCCTTTTGGTGGGGAGGGTTTGCTGAACCTGTCAGCTAGGATGTTGGCAATGTCTGTGGGTTCGTGTATTTTTGTCATTTTGGACTAATTCTGAGCATATCTGGGAATTCCCACCCAGGTTCCTAACATAACTAAAGAAAGCCTTGTGATTATCCTTAGTGTCCTGTGCAATTTTTCTCTCGAAGCTGGCCTTAGACGATTTTATGAGTGCCCATAGTTTTTTGCTAATACTGATCAGAGATGCCTTCCCTTTTTGGGATTTTGCTTTATCATGTAGTAGCTTCCTCCTTCTATTGTATAGTTTGTTTATGGCTGGGGTCCACCAGACAGGACGTCTGCCTTTGGAGGATTGGGACTTGGTTTTATTTGGGATTGCATGATCCATGCATTCCTGAAGGTGTTCATAGAATGCGTTTATAAAGGATTTTGCGGTCTGGGCCGTATTTTCCACAGGGCTTTGAAGGATTCCACCTCGGTTTTGAGGAGTGTGAAATTTGCATTAGAGAAGTTTTTCACTGTGGTTTTCAGGGCAGGGGGTGGAGTCGGGATGTGAATATCCAGTGAGGTTAGTTTATGGTCTGATCTTACCAATGAGGAATACACTTCTGGTCTGGAGCATAGAGTCCCCATGTTGGTGATGATCAGGTCCAGTATGTTTTCCCCTCTTGTGGGAGTGGTAACAAGTTGTTCCATAGCATTTGAGTTTATAAATTCTAGGAACCTTTGGGCTAGGGTGTTGGAGCTAGAGTAATGCTCCCAGTCTATGTTTGGGTAGTTGAAGTTGCCCAATACAATGGTGCTTGGAGAGACCTTCATATTTTCCAGTGTTCTCAGGAAGGCCAAGTGAGGTTCCTGGGTTTGGGAGGATGGTCTGTAGCAGGCTATAAACTGGAAGGCAGTTTTACCCACTGTTAGTTGCACATGGATAATCTCTGATGCTTCGTGCTGTGCCACCAACCTGGAGGTATGGATATCTTTGATGAATATTGATACTCCCCCTCCTTTTGAGGTTTGGTCCAAGTTTTGGGGCCGTATCTGTACTTATCAGTAGACCCATCCAAGAAAATACAGTACCAGATATCTGGAGAAAAATCTTCATAACACCCCTCCACAAAGGAGGAAATTCTACAGACCCCTCAAATTACAGGCCTATTGCCATATTATTCTCCTTATCCAAGATACTGGAAAAATATATACATAGACAAATACTAAACCACCTCTTACAGGCAAACCTAATTACACCCACACAGCACGGTTTCTGACCCTCGCACAGTACTACCACTGCCCTCCTGTCTTTCACACACAACATTGCCCAAGCCAGAGATAATAATAAACTTGTATCAGCTCTATCCCTTGACCTATGCAAAGCATTTGATACCATTTTGCATTCCATCCTCCTAAACAAACTTTCCAACCTACAACTCTCTCCCTCTACTACCTCTTCGTTTAACAGCTACCTCTCAAACAGATATCAGTCCATCAGATGGCAAACATCCATCTCCCCTTTCCATGTTAAGGCCAGAGTTCCCTGGGGTTCTATTCTGGGCCCCCTACTTTTTAATATATTTACAAATAACCTCCATGTCTCCTGCCCCCACTCTACCTTAATACAGTAATCAAATGATTCCACAATTATTAACACCTCTGACAATATACAAAATCTCCACTGTCACTCAACAAACTCTGCACCTAGTAGAACAATGGCTAACTGAAAACAACCTGCTTCTCAACCCCAAAAAGACCAAGCTTTTCCTTTCCCTTCCAAAAAACCTCAATCCAGCTAAAAATAACTTTATCATTTCATCCTTAGATAATACAATTATCACCACCAACTCAAACACCAAATTGCTTGGAGTTACTATAGATGACCAATTAAAATTTGACCTACATATCTTAAACTGTATCAAAAAGCTCAATCAAAAACCAGGTCTTCTATAAAGCAACAACAAATATATACCTAACAAATCTAGACCTATACTGGCTCAAATAATTATTTTACCATCCCTGCTGTATGCTGCTCCCATACTTACTAACCTCCAAAATAATCTCTTTACCAAACTAGAAACCACCTAGAACAAGATAGTCAGATTCACAGCTAGTAATAGCTACAAATCCCATCATTGTATATCCCTGAAAAGCTTAAGATGGCCTGAGCACCCCCACATGCTTCAAATATCACAACTACAAATTGCACACAACATCCTAAAAAGCTCCAACTCCTGCCCTGCCCTTACATCCATAATTACACCCTACACACCCAATAGTGACCTCAGAAGCACACAACAAAACCTTCTGCAGGTGACCAAGCCAAAAAAAAATATTGGAAAAATATTTTACAGTCATTCAGTTGTATACTCATGGAACAAACTTCCATTGTCCCTTCATTCCACTACAAAAAGTGGCAAATTCAAAAAGCAACTAACAGTTCATTTCCAAAATGCACGGATATGTACTTGTCAAAAAATTACCTAATGAATTTTTCTTCTCCTCTCAATTAACATATCTACCTAGTCTGTACCTAAACTGTCTACATGTATTACTTTCTCTGCAGCTAGTACCTATGTAATTAAATGCATCTTTGTTGTACTGTGCCAAGATGTTACTCTGATTTTTTTTATTTTAGGCATTGCTACATTCCTTGTAAATAACTTAATGCTAACCAGATTTCTCAAACATATTGTTACTGTTTTCACAAAATAATGTGGTTTTGCCTTGTATATATTCATACTGTATATCTCTCCGTGTTTGTACTGTTAAGTATGTTACAACTTGAATTGTTAAGTTTTTCTTATTTTTTAATTACTTTCTTGGAACTGTTCTCCTCAATCTCCGCTGAAAAGGACTCTCTGGGCCCAGTCAGACTAACTTGGTTAACAAATGTAAAAATAAATAAATACTGTGCCTGTTAAATTGTATTTTGTTACTGTTTTCACTGTTTCAAAGTTTTTTTGCTATTTTTCACTGTTTGCAAACCATCTGTTATGTTGGTTCTGTTTTCCCACCATGCAGTGTTTTAAATAACTTATTTGTTTGTTGTTTAAAACATTCTTTAGGGCTTCCTTGCTTTTTTTCTGCTGTTTAAAACATTTTTAGTGTCTCACTGCTGTTTTTCTGCTGCTCAAAATATTTTTTTGTATTCCCCACCTAAATTAGTGTAGCTAGTAACTTTAGCACAGTCGAGATACAGGTTTGCTGCATCTGGGTCTGTTTGTAGTGGCTGTTGTATTCTGGGCACATTTTCTAAGCCATCATTGATTGGAAGGGGCCCTTCTGCAGATAGGACAGATAATTTTGACAGTTTTTCCCTTAGATACAGCTGTAGTACATTAGTGTAGTCCTCATCTTTAGTACATCTCTGGTCCAAAAAGTATTGCTAGTGAGCTGTGGCCTATTAAGCCACCAGCCAAAACCCTGTCAGAAATACCCATCTACACAGCACCTCCTAGATCAGACCTAAAAGCACCCCCTTTGTGATAACAGTTCTTCAAACCTAGCATTATGGACAGTTGGACTACCCTTGTAAGAATAAAAAGATCTGTGACTCGATAAAACCACAGCTTTATTGTAAATGTAGAAACACTGACTTAGCGCTTTCAACGATAACATTGGGCTTCTTCAGAGTTAGTTACACTCAAAAAAATCAGGATTTTTATAGTCCTAAACAGGCAATCGGCCAATATAAAAAACATCCAATTAAAATTAATTATCCAATTAACCGAGCCCCTGCTGTAAAGAGAAAAGACAGCACAAGAAATACTATGATAAAACCACATCTTAAAACAGAAAAAAATGGTTGTTAATAAACTGTTTCATGTAAACCCCTCCCCTTTTGTGAGTACTTTGGATTTTGCTTTTCTTTGGAGCTGAAAAGCACAAAGTACCTTGGCTTTCTTTTGGTTTGAGAAACCCAGACTGGAGCGGTTATTTGCCCAGTATGTGGACTTATCCAAACAAATTATTTATCTGCTGCAAATAAATGGAGACAATGGTAATGTTTCCATAACTACTACTTAGGTGGAATTGTTGACGTTGCATACGCCACCTGGCCCTAGTGGAAGTACCACTCAAAGTATTGAAGGTAGATCGAGCAACGTTAGCTTGGAAGGATGACACAGAGTGGATGAAGGTAGGATGTCAACACCCCCTAATTTTGAGACACTGTTGGCTCCTCCTTCCTTGAATGCGAGGCCATTGTTAGAACAGAACGCTGATTTTGACAATTTCAACTCTCGGTTACAGCTATTTGAAAAGCTAACAAAAAAGTATTAATCTTTACAAATGGACAATTTTTTTAGAGCGTTCCATAGAACTTAATCAAGTACCGAAGGGGCTTAGACTTTTTAAGGTGCCAATGGGAATATTGGAAGACACTGAGGCATTTCAGGACCTTATAACTCTTTTTGATAGAACAAGTATGGACATGATGCAGATTATTACATTTACAATAAAGCTGTGGTTTTATCAAGTCATGGATCTTTTTATTCTTACTAGTGTTCATTCAACTTGGTGAGTTGGACTACCCTTGCTTCTCCTGCCAGCCTTGTTGACTTGGGTCTCCTGAGGCAGTGTAGCAATTGCCTCATGTACACTGACAACCCTCTACTAATCAGTCGCTCTAGTACACAGTGCGAGGAATGTATCTACACCAAGAATCTTGAATCCCTGCTCTTTCACACTCAAAACAGTAACACTGAAGAGGTTGTCAACTCACCCACCACTACTCATGCACATAGTACTACTACACATACACATAGTATGCATCCAGCATATAAATCTACATATGCGGAGGTTCTCTCATAAAACTTACCGAACCACCAGAGACCTCCAAAACAAAAGACTGCAACAACTAACACTGTTCCCACAGCACCCAGGACACATAGCAATACCAGTGTCTCACCTACCAACCCCTTAAGGCATAACAGTCAAAAAACAAATTTTCTTTTCATTGGAGACTCCATAGTGAGACACATGGATGTCACACTCACCAGGTTAGATAAGGGGAAAGTCACTGTCAGCTGCCTGTCTGATGTCAGGATTCATCAGATCATGCATGTACTCAGATCTCTTAGCAACAAGTACCACCATGACTCTGTCATAGCTCATGTTCAAGTGAACAACATGAAATGTGCCTCACTGGAGTATACAAAGAGAGACATGACTGAGCTCTCTGAGCTTGTGTCCCAGGCAGGTATGTCCCTAGCTTTGAGCAGCATATTACCCTAATCTAGAATGATGCCACAGTATAAACAAAAAATGATCAATTTTAATAATTGGCTTAGTTTTTAGTGTCATTCAAAGGGGATCCAGTTTTTGTCAGCCTGGGATGATGTGGTTGACAAACTTCGCTGCTTTTCCAGAGATGGTTTGCACCTGGCACCACCAGGCTTTTGGCTGCTGGCAAAGGCTTTTGCCTCACCCATAGTGCCTTTTTTAGGCAAGGCCTCAAAAACAAAATTGCCGATGTGAAAATTGCCAACCATAACAAAATAAGGGTTATGCTGCTAAACACTAGGAGCTTAAACCAAAAACCTGCACACTCTGGAAGCACTTCTGTCACTACAGGATGTAGATGTCTGTGCAGTCACAGAAACCTGGTTCAAGGCCTCAGAGAGTACCCCATCCTTGCAAGGCTATAATGCCTTCTATGCCTTCAGACCACAAAACAAATGTGTGAGAACCAAATGAGGTGGTGTTTCTATCTATATTAGAGATAAATTCACCCCCGACTAGTTAGACTTGCCAACTCCATGAAGTCACTCCATGTTCAGATTTCTGTGGGTAAGACCCCCATTCAAGTTACAGCTAGTTATAGATCCCCCTCCATGGATCATGATGCGCAAGAGGCCTACTTGACCAAACTAGAGTCAACCCAAATATTGCCAAACACTCTGGTCATGGGTGATTTCAATTATTCCACCATTAACTGGGAAGCATACTCTAGCCCTAACTCACTACTACAAAAGTTCCTTGACTTTGTTAACTTAAATGCCTTGGAACAAATTGTTCAAACCTCAATAAGAGGAACAAACATACTAGATCTGGTCCTCACTAACATGACAAACTGTTGCACCACCCCAGCTGTTGGACCCTCATTAGTTAAATCTGACCAGAAATCAGTCGCCTTCGAACTGGCACTAACTCCAGAACTCACAAAGGGTGAAGTCAGACTAAAAAACTTTACCAAAGCAAACTATACCCTTCTAGGGAAAAGTATAAATGCATTCCAAGCCCCACCCCCAGCTGGAAATGCTAACTACACCAAAGCTTACACTAAAACCCTGAACAATCACTTGTATAATGTATAGACTTGGCTGTTCCAGAGAGAATCAAAACCAGAGCCCCAAGTAAAAAAAAAGCTGCCCTGGTGGACAACCAGCATCAACAAACTTTACAACAAATGCAAAACGTTGCTGTCTAAGAAAACTAAGGTGAGGCCCCAACAATGGAAAACATCCTCCTCAGCCTCAACAGGCAAATAAGACAACATGTCAAATCCTCTAAGGATAGCTTTAAGAAAAACGTAGCAATCACAGCCAAGAATAATCATAAAGCCTTTTACAACTACATATGTAGCTTAAAAGGGGTCTATATTAGAACACTGAACATTCAAAATGTTGAGTGTACTAATATCGAACCCTAGCAATCGAAAAAAAAAACATCGAACATTCGAAACAGCAAATTTTTTCCTAGGGAAACAATTTGCTGTTCCAAAACACATACACACAACACAAGCACACCAAACAAACAGCAATCCACACACATACACCTAAACTCTAACACCTAACCCTACACTAAACTATACAAACACCACTAACTATCCACTTACCTTAACTCAAACCCTAACCCTAAGGTCCATCACTATCACACAGTCACCTCACACGCACCCTAACCCTAAATCACCTAACCCACCCTAACCCACACGTCCACACAATTGCACACTTACCTGACCCATACCCTAACCCTTACTCACCTAACCCACCCTAACCCACACGTCCACACAATCGCACACTTACCTGAACCCGACCCACAACTTTCCACCAGAGCCCTGAAAATACCGAAGCAACAGAAACGGACAACCAAATTCTTTCCCTAGGAAAGAGTTTGGTTTCCTGTTACTTCAATATTTTCAGCATTCGCTGAAAATGGGTCGATATTAGAACACCTGACATTTCAAATGTTCGGTGTTTTAATGTAGACCCCTTAAAAGGTAGTACCCAAGCATGTGCCAAACTAGTGACTAATGGTATCACACACACTGATCCTGCAGCGATAGCAAACCTGCTAGTGGACAGATCTGGTAAAAATTTCACTCCCTTATCCCCTCCAAACTTATCACAAACCTTGAACCCAACTTCCCCCCACCCTACATATCTGAAGAACAGGTCATTAAAGTCTTGTCTAAGGCAAAAAACACAGCCTTTATGGGACCAGACGGCATCCCAGACTGTCTACTAAACAAAATAAAACATGAACTAGCACCACCATTAAGAACCCTATTTAATCACAGCCTAACCAGTAGCTTTGTTCCTGTGGAATGGAGAACAGCAACAGTTATTCTCCTTCACAAAGGTGCCTTAGCAACCGACACAGGGAATTATAGACCCATAAGTCTGACCAGCCTCATCTGTAAAGCCATGGAACGTATCATCATGGACTTCATAAATAAAGACATAGGTGACCTCCAAACCCTGGATCTGATCCAATTCAGCTTAGTCAAGGGCAGATCCTGCCTGTTAAGCTTGAAGGATTTCTTCGAAAATGTGACCAGGGCCATTGACGAGGCAAATCTGTACACACAGCATACCTCAACTTGGCAAAGGCCTTTGACACAATCCCACACTCAGACATTATCAATAAACTTAGCAAACTGAATGTAAACCCCTTTGTTGTAAGATGGGTTACCAATTGGCTCATAAACCAGTCACACACTATCAAAGTGGGGGACTCCATATCATCCGGCAGACCTTTCATCAGCGGGGTGCCACAGGGGTCAGTACTGGGCCCCCTACTGTTTAGTATATACTTCTCAGACGTTTAAGCCAAAACTAAGGGGCTGTGGCTGACCAAGTTTGTGGATGACTGCAAACTGGGCACAATTACTGAATCCCCAAATGATGTCAGTATACTTTAGGAGGGTCTTACACAGACCAACAACTGGTGTCTTAATCACAGTCTCAAACTAAATGCAAAGAAATGCATAATCATTTCCTTCAGTAAAAATAATATCCTTTCACATTATCAAATTAACAACAATACCCTATGCACCTACAACATGGTAAGACATCTGGAATCACAAGTAGACTGCAACCTTAACTTTAATCACCATGTGCCTACTGTAGTAAGGAAGGTTTTATACATAGCACACGATTAGCAAAGGCATCGCCTCTAGAGCAAAGAAGGTTATAGCCCTCTATACTATTCACTAATCTGGCCCATAATTGAGTATAGTGCCCCTTTTGGCATGTACCATACAAAGCACCTGCAGCAATTGGAGAGACCTCAGAGGTTTCTAACTAAGAAGATCAAGGAACTCCAGCACATACCTTACGCAGACCAACTAAAGTCCCTGTCACTATACTCATTATCATATAGCCTTCTTAAGGGAAACTTATGCCTGGCTTACAGAGCAGTCTCTGACCCAAACCTAATGAATTTGCTGCACATCCATAAATCAAATGGGACTAGAGTTACCCATTCCAGGGACCTAAATATGACCTATGACTTGAATAGGATGTGCTGGAAGTACAAATTTGTTTCCCAGCAACTGCCGCATCTTTGGAATAGGCTTCCAATTCATGTGAAACAAAGCACCACTATGACATTGTTAAAAAGGAACCTGGATAAGTGGATGGGGCACAATAAATTCTTACCAGGGATAGCTCCCACAACCGTCCTGCACATGGGCAGTCATAAATAAATACAATCCTGGGTATTGACTAGAGTATCTATAGCATTACATTGGGATGAAACAGCTAGGCTTGAAATTACCTCTAGGTCGATATCCTAGTAACCACCTATGTTCCTATGATCCTATGGATAAGGTTCCCCCTCACCAGACTTAGAATTAAGGATAAAAGTTACCCTTGGCTAAGCAAAGAAGTAAAATTCCTGATACAGCAGAAAGAAAAAGCAAGGATGAAGTGAAAATCTCCCCAGTGAAACCCTGACTATTAGAAGTACCTAAATCATAGACAGCAATGTAAACTTACCAGAGACAAAAACATCATTCCTTAAAAGGAAACAAATAGATATACCAGCTACTTCTAAATTGTTCTGGGCAGTTATCAATGAAATAAACTCTAACAGTTACAAACATAACAGTAACTTTTCTGCAATTCACAATAATGTAAATTGGCTAACTGATTTTGCTACCAGTATCTCCATAGTAAACTCAACAACATTTGCCTCATTCCACCTTACATAGCAAATACTTCCCCACTCCCTTCTTCCTCTCAGCTCACACCCGCAGCAAGCCCCACTTCTGAAATCTCACAACTTGCCTCTCCTTTTTACTTCTGGACAGTCTCTAAAAGAAGCATATAAACTACATGGGAAGCTGGGAAATAAAACTAATCCCAAGCTCAGTTTAGAATTAATGGACATAACTATTTGTTTTGATTTAAGAGGTGACATTTTTGGTTCTTAAGTTTACATCGTTGCTTGTGATTTAAGTAAGTCTGGTGGTCAGGGTTTCAGTGGGAAATTACATCCTTTCTTTTTCCATATAGCAGTACTATTCATCTCCAAACCACTTGCACACATTTGCAATCTTTTCTACATGATAGGCTAAATCCCACTCCCCCTATTTTAAGCATGCTTTAATTGTACACCTCCCAAAAGTCCCTTCACTCTCAATAGCAAGACTTTAGGCCCATATCCATTGCAGGACCCTTAACCAAAATATTTGAAAGCATCCTATATGATTAAATCTTTGGCCATATAAACAAGTATGGATTCCTTATACCAACATGTTTTTAGATTGAGACATAATACAATTACTGCAGTACTACTATCTGTCTGACAAAATAGATGGTTCCATGGAAAGCAACTACTACAAAGGTGCAATTTTTCATTAGGAGTAATTTTTTGACACAAAATGTGCATTTGAGTCTATTAACCATAACTTACTTATCTATACTCTACAAACCCTAGGCTTCAGACATTCTTCACTCCCCTATGGTAAAAACTCTGTACCCATGAACTACCACATAGGCAGCAATCTACTTAACACCGAATGCATGATAAGAGACCTTGGGACCCAGGTGGACAGTAGTCTCTCCTTTGATAGTCACATCACCACAGTAGTCAGGAAGTCCTTCTACGTGACACACCTCATCATAAAAGGGTTCTCATCCAGGAAAAAAAGAGATCATTGTTCCCCTGTACTCGTCATTCATTAGACCCATTATAGAGTATAACACCCCTTTTGGAATGTACCTCACAAGACATCTGCAGCAGCTGAAAGGCCACAGAAGTACCTCACAAAGAGGATTACTGGCCTCAAACAAATGCCCTACACTGACTGCCTCAAAAAACTCCAGCTTTACTCCATAGCATATTGCCTACTCCGAGGTGATCTCTGCCTAACATATAAAGCTATGTCAAACCCAGAGCTGTTGGACATGCTACACCTAAAGAAATCCCAGTCCCTCCAAGCTACATGCTCTAGGGACCTAAACCTTGTCACCACAATAAACAGGACACATTGGAGGGATAGATTCCTGTCCCAGAGACTTTCTATACTCTGGAACAAGTTACCCATCTATGTCAAGCAAAGTTTTCATTAGCACTCTTCAAGAAAAATCTTGATGAGTGGATGGAAAATAGGAAATACAGCCCGGGGATCACTTCTGTGTCTCTGCTGGACAGCGGCACAGGAAAATAACTTTCTTGGGTGGTGTAAGCTATGGTACCTTGCTGGCTAGGCTTATGTAGGCCCTTGGGCTGATAGCCTAGTACCTACCTATGAACCTATGATTCAGGAACATTCACTTTAGGGGTTCCTGAGGGATCAGTCTTTGGACCAGTCTTATTCTCATTGTTTATAAATGATACCTTCCGTATCTCAACTCCTCTGTCCTGACTTAGGTAAGCATATACAGTACTGGACAACTCAGACCCTTCCTCCCCTAACCTACAAAAGAAACTATAAATAATTGTTATTCTCTGTTGTGACTAGTAGTTCAGAACTAACTAACCTCTAATCTCTACAAGACTGCGACAATGTTATTCAGCCTCTACCAAAAACATTCCAGTACTACTCACCTCAGAATTTACATCCCAAAAAAGGCTTGCTTCAATAGGTGAATCAGTACAAATACAAATACAAATATAAATGACTTCACTGGCACAACATTCTGCATTAAAAAACATACCAAAACATCTCTTCTCGGTTACCCAACAACTAAAAGCTTGCTCTGCCCTAGTTTATGTTGCTATTCTCAAGAATGTCATCATATCCAGATTTAAGTAAGCTCTCCCCATGACTGCCCCTATTCTACCTAAATACATATACCCTATCATTTCAGACACATTTTCCCAATATATGAGCATGACTGTACTACAGTTAAAAGTCAACATGCCAGATTTCTTTCAGATTGCTTCTCAATTACTGCCTCAACAAATTCATAATATCGGAATTACCTTATGACCTATGCAGTGAACTTGATAGATCTTTCTCTCACTCTAAAGACATCAGTTCATCAAATCAGTGGTTAAAAAGAGCTTTACAAAAGTTGCCCCAGCCAACTAGAATCTGTTATCAGGAGAAATTTATAAAGAACTTAGATATCTTAACTTTAGGAAAAATCTTTTTTAACACCTTAGGAAAACAAGCTGACATAACTGCCACAGAGATCAAACTTAACCTTCTTAATTACTTCCTTTCAAGCAGCTTCCAACAAACTACGATATGTTTCTGAATATGGCATGTGATTTTTGTGAACATATGTATTTCCTCGCTCACTGTGTTACACTCACTTCTTACAAGATATAAACATACAGTGTATAACATTAAGTTGTGTAATATCAACCAGGTCTGACATCCATCATAGTAAAGATTTAGTCTATTGTAACACTGTTGCATGTGTTTGTAACAGTTGCACCTGACAGTGTTACTGCTTTCCTGCTGTGATAGCTACCAGCAAGTTTTATTTATTTATTTATTTTACATTTGTTTACCAGGGAAAGTCTGACTGGGCACGTCCTTTTTCAGCAGAGGCTCAGGGAGAAAAGCTCCAGTTACAACAGTAAAATACAAAATAAGTGCAACAAATGTATACAAATATGGCTCAAAAATGTATAATACAAGGCAAGAAATGCTTAGTAGGAATATTCTAATCTGTTACATAGATGCACCTTGTACAAATCATCAAGGCTAAGCACCAATAATGTATATAATAATATCAGTCTAATGTTATAGAAACAGTAGGTCATTAGTGGAATTTTATACATATTTGGAATAAGACTCACAGAAGTAGGCTCTATATTATAGTAGTAGCAAATATCACCTAGTTTGTTATATGCTACATGGAGGCATTAAAGCGAGATTCATATTTACAAAATGTTAAAGATAATTGAACAAGCAAGAGTTAGTGTTATACTTTCTTCCTATTGAGTATGTCAGTGGTAGATTTTGTAGAGTGGTAGGTGTGAGGCAGAAAAGGAATTAGAGAAATGCTTGTGGAGAATGAATAGTTAGTTAACCTGAATATACTGTATGATTGCCTTTGTGGCCAGGCTGTAGCTGAAAGGAGTCCAAGAGGCTGACAACCTTCCTGGTTAAAAATCCATGAATAAATACAATACAATAAAATACAATAAAAAGTTCATGCCTTTTCCAGGAAAAGGACAAGGGTGATTTCTGGTTTCACTGATGACCAGGTAGTCTACATAGCCCTTTCCAGTTAGAAAATGACATTGAAGACTTGACAAGTTAGCTACTATTGTATTGCTTCTTAGTGCTGTAAAATGAAAAGTGTTCAGAAGTGCTCAGAATGTGGGGAGGGGTACTATTTTGAATATGCCACTAAGCATACCTCTCAACCTCTCAGGGCAAAAAATCTGGACAAAGCCAGAAAGAATGGGGGGGGGGGGGACAAATGCACCAAAAATAGGGACATAATTTAAATATTGCTCCTATAAACTTAGAAAGTTGCTAGAATAACAGGTTTTTCATTATTATGTATGTTCTGAAAGATATAAAAACTCAAATGTCTGTCATTATTTAATTTTATTTAGTGACTTCAATCTTCAATGATTTGCCAGAAAACCACACATTTTATGAGGAAAAGACCAAAAATAAGAGGCACAAATCTGGACATTCTGTGAACATCTGTACAGTTGAGAGGTATGCTAAGTGATGCATGTACACAGACTAAACATTTAGCTGTAATACAGTGCTTATTCTGTGCACAGCTTAAACTAGTTCACTTATTATTTCATGATCATGTGTGCTTGAAGCAGAACTGCTCACGTTGCTGCTGTTTGTGTCTGAGTTGGGAATTAAAGTTTTGGTGCCATTAAAGGTGTTCAGTTTTCTCTCCAGGCTGTAATACTTAATTGGATAGCTAGTTACATAAAAAGCATGCCATATATCATTCACACACTGGTACTCTCTCTCCTGGCTTACCTGTACACTTCTAATTTCAATCTTTGAAGCTCGGACAAATGATGCTCTTGTGCTGGGCACTGTTGTCTCCATAAGAGTTCATTTCCACACCACTGGTTTACTTGGTGTATGCATGGCTACACCCAAGAAAATGATGGAGTCAAAGATGGCCTGGGTAACTGATAGAGGTACATTTAGATTGGATTGAGAGAAATACTAGTTCACAGAAAGAGTGGTGGAAAATGTACTTCATTACCAGGAGAGAGCTTAGAAGTGTTTTTGTTTACATGGGGCAGAATTAATAAATGTGAGGATGAACTGAGGTTGGGACAGTGACAACACACACACTCAGCCTTCTGCCAAAATAACTGCAAGTCTGTTCATAAGCTATCCACCAAGCAGGAAAAAATAGGTCAAACATATTGTTGACTGCAGAGTTCTCTTTTTTGTTGCAAATAATTTTTCAAGAAGAAAACAAAAACATTTAGTTCAGTAAGTATAATCTGTAAACCGCAAATTGACTTAAGTTACTGCATACCTCTCAAAATGTACAGATTTTCGCAAACTGTCCAGATTTTGGCCTCATATTTTTGGTCCATTTTTCATAAAATTGTGGTTTGCTGGCAAATCACTTGAAGTTAGAAAATAAGGACAGACATTTGAGTTTCAGACTTCATATCCTTCAGAAAAATTCATGCTAATGTTAAACTTGTTATTCTATCACCTTTCTAAGTTTGTGAGAGCAATATTTAAAATTGTCCCTATTTTTGGGCCTTTGTCCCACTTTTATTTATGGCTTTTTCTAGATTTCTTGCTCTAAGAGGTTGAGATGTATAATTTCTGCGTGAATGTGTGTTGGAATGTATCAAAATTATTTATGAAAATAAAAAGGCAATTGGGCAGTACTACTAAACATTCACACATTTGCCCACATCTTCGTCCCGACTCCCTACGCTAAAATTTAATTGTCATACAGCTAAATGAGGTTGTACTCAATAGACACGCCCCTGTGATGATGTTGGAAGGAAAGCCACACAAACGCCTAAATCGGCGCAATCCAATTGAACTGACAGTTCATTTCACAACGCGCATCGCCACTTCCTCATTTTTGAACGTTTATAGATAAACATGGCGGGCAGCTGCACAGTTACGTTAGTATCTGTTTGGGGTTTACGGTTACCAAATCGGTCCCATGTTATGAGGGGTTGGATTGCACTGCTTTTCTATGCGGGAGCTGCTCTTTTTGCTCATTCTGAGGTCTTGGATTCTGAACTGGAAGTTAAACCTCTCAGCGATGCCAACTGGACTTCTATCTTGGCAGGAGAATGGATGGTGAAATTGTAAGTTACACTGGAGATAGCTGCTGTCATGAAATCGTTGGGTGTAGGCGGGGTATAAATTAATAATTGTTATAGAGCAGGGCTAATTTGTTACAGTCGCAAAACAAATCTGGATCATCCAAGTGCTTAGACCTTGAATACAGAGCTGTTAAGTTTTGATAACTAGGGCAGGACATTTTAAATGGAGACATAATGTATGAATAGCCTTACCTCTCAACCTGTTAGTGCAAGAAATCTGGACAAAGTCAAAGATGATGGGGAGACAAAGGCCCCAAAATAGGGGCATTTAATTATTGCTGTTATAAACTTAGTTGTTGTTTAAGCAATGTATATATACGTATCGCTAATATAGTTTGAGACCTCTCTGTGCATGGTTGGAGGGCACGGATGCCTTGCACTGCTGGGGTACTTTCTGCAAATTTAAACCATGTTTTTGTAACGGCACAAATGTCGGTATTCTCCATAATGAGGAGCAGTTAAGTAGTTAATAGTTGTGGAGTTTCTTGGTTAGTTTCCTAGCATTGTGCATTAACATCTTTTGGTTGTTTAGGCTCCTAGCATTGAGCATTAACTTATTTGTGATGTTGATAAGTTTGTGATTGCCTAAAAAGGCACTAAGGGGTGGGTAACATTTTAGACAGTATTCTGAAGCCTAGGGGAGACAGGTTCAGACCTTCTGTGGTCTATTAACCATGTCCTCCCATGCTGACAGATATTGAATCCCCCTGGAAAAACACTAGAAACTGAACCAGTTACTGAAGTCAGTCATTTTTTTTTCATACTATGGCATCATCCTTGGTGAAGTTAGAATGCTGGTTAATACAAGGCAAATACCTGCTTGAGATGCGTATCCAGAGAGATCAGCAATGTTTTTCTTCATATTGTCCAGGGAAATACTTCTTGGGTCATTAACTCCCACACAGACTATGATAAAATCATAGTGGTAACTATGGTGTTGTGACGTGTGTGTGTGCATAACTTGGTCGATCCTGGTTTCTGATAAGTATCTGTTATCTTCTCCTTGTTCTGTCTGCTGAATGGGCATCTGTCTGTCGTACAATGGAGTTACCTATGACAATAGTTGTGGGTAATGCATTGCCTTGCCATATGGGCGTTGCTCTTGGGACTCCACTTGGTGTAGGAGTGTGTGTGGTGTTGGGTGTTGTTTTTTTTTTGAGTGCTTCAGAGACTGCTGAGGATAGGTGTTAATGTTTATAGGCTTTGGAGGTCTTTGAGGTTTGTTAAGACGCTGATAGCACCTCAACCTAGGTTGGTGTGTGTGTGTGTGTGTATATGTGTATATGTGTGTATGTGTGTGTATTCTTGATAACGTGTCTTGTATGTCAGATTTTTGCCTCTTGTGAAATTGTGTATATGCATCCCTTGCATACTGTTTGTTTTTCTTAAGGATTAAATAGTTGTCTGTGAACATGAGACATTTGCTACATTGTCTTAGGATATCCATAGCTACTAAGGTGGCTACGGAGACTTTGGAAATGTTGTCCAGACCTGTATTTAGATGGGCTACTGTAGGTCATCGACTGGGTTATACAGAGGTCTCCTTTGGTGGTCTCTGGGGTTTGGCAGCAGACTAGATTAGAATGTGGTAAGATTTGATTGAAGTGCTGTTTTAATGTGCAAACTAGCTGCTGTAAACTTGCCTGTGCACAATAGCTTTGTTTAAGCCACATAAAGTTACAGGTTTCTGTTCTAAGGGAAGTTTTATAGATAAACTTTACTTTCTGTGTGTTTTTGTCCATACAGGGCAGTGCTAAACTCTTGATGTAATAACAAAAAGACTGCTTGTGAGTGTAATGCTACAACAAAACTTAAACAGTTAACTGAGGTGCAAAACAAAATAAATCTTTTGTCTACCAAGGATGGAGCAGGATTAACTCAGGATCCCCCTCAGAATGTGACTAGAGTGCTTAGCAGATGTGTTGTCTGGGAAAATGAGCAGGAGACTATTTGTAGTAAGAGAGGTTTACCCAAGTGCAGTACCAGTTTACTGGGTGGGTACTTTGTATCAGGGATATATGGAAATCGGTGAGTGTGAAAGTACTTAAATAGTACAATAGCAATAAAATAGGGGAGGGGAGGGACTTTGGAGGAGTGGAAGCTGGAGATGCAGCCTTTTAAAACCTCAACAACAAAAGGGTGAAAGGATTGGAGAAAATTTTCAGACTGAAGCTCAAATCCTGTGGTTAGGATTTCAAACACTTTTAGCTTAATGCCTCGGGGGGCAGACTGGAAAAAAAAGGCAAAACCACAGCACGGTAACCAGAAAAGCAATGTAATGCAATTTTAAGCAGGTATATCCAACTATAAAAAGTACTGAAGCACAAATACTACAGCAGACGTTGCAGTACTGCCACTACTGCAATCCCACCACAGATTAAGGCACCAGATTACTGGAATACAATTTTAAGAAGGTTTATAGAGTTGTAAAAAGTACTGAAGCACAAACCCTGAAGCAGAATTCACAGTACTCCAAACCTACCACAGACTAAGGCACCAGACATTGAAGAAATTTACCAGTAACTGTAATAAATGACTAAGGGTCATGTCGGGTAGCAGATCACAGTACTGCCACAACTGTGAAAGAAGCTACAAGGTTGTTCAGACTGTGTTCAAAATACAGTAAAAAATTACCTTTTACAAGTAATTTTACTTGTGGAAGTAGAAGTGCATTAAAGTGTATAAACAATGTTAAAATATTAAAAGTAATGCACAGTCTTCACACACTACAAATGAAGCTGCAAGACTAAGGTCTTGGAACAGATTAAAAAAATGCAAACAGGTAAATGGACAAAAAAGCAGAGAAGTACAAAATAAGTATCACCACATGTGTCACCATAAGTGCATCTTAAAATATTTAATCAACGTTTAAATTGTTTTTTTTTTTCTTCCATTTTGATGAAAAGCTTGTATTTCACACCTCTGAGTCTTCAACAAAATTAATTGCTACTATTGTAGCCTTAGCTGTATGGTCTGTATACTGCCAAGGATATAATAGCCAGCCAACTTCCAAAGATTCGGGGCACATTCCATGTTCCCAAACTGTCAGGCATCCCAAGCTGAACTGACTAAAAGACAAGTTTGGAAACTAAGCCCTTCAGAACTTTACTACTGCTGAAGAGTATGCTCCTCTGAGGTTTTTGAGGATTGGCAGTCGGCTTGTGCTGTTCCTTGGTTGAGAAGATGAATGCCCTTTGGAGAAATAAAAAAAAAAAGCTTCCATTTTCTTATTTGTGTTGCTGTGTTATTACTTTCCACTTAAGTTAAATTATTTTAAAGCTGAGTGTTGAGTTTCATTGGGCTGTCACAGTACTGTAACATACTTTTAAAAATAGCTTTTTTTTTCCCTTTCAGTTTAAAAGTTGGTTTAAATAACTGAAAAAAATGTTTCTGTGTAGAACTTGTTTATTTTATTTTTCTACATCTTGTATGGTGTTTTAAAGTGCTTTTTGCTTTGCTTTTTCTTAAAAAAAAAACTAACTTTTATAGACTGGTAGTGTTTACTGGCATTTGCTGTTTGTCTTCTCCTTGAAAGAGGCACCATTGTGGGCTTGACCATGAAACAGACTACAGGTTCCCCGGTTGGTCCTTCTTGCAGACACAAAAAGAAAATAAACTGCCGTTGCTACTACAGC
Source organism: Protopterus annectens (assembly GCF_019279795.1). Classification (NCBI taxonomy): domain Eukaryota; kingdom Metazoa; phylum Chordata; order Ceratodontiformes; family Protopteridae; genus Protopterus; species Protopterus annectens. The sequence continues at coordinate 384,696,532 of NC_056727.1, read as the reverse complement.
AGGCGAGCAGTTTGCCTCAGCCATTTTTTGTACCTCAGACGACTCCTTTTTTGTACAGGATCCCTGTGGTGTAGCACCTGCAGCTAATATGAACCGGGGTTAGCCACATCCTTTGTAGCTGTGGGGTCCCCTCAATAGGCAAGGATGAACTACTTTTGTTGGCCCTGCAAGAGGAAATTTTCCCTATTGTGTCAGAATGGTGTACCTATCCCTGCTGCCATTCGTAACCTGGCTGGCCCAATTTGTCCTGTCAAAATGAAACGGAAAACCAAGCTTTTATGTACTCCTGAAATTTCTTTGGATAGACGTAGTTTTCTGGGTTTAGTTTAGTGTTTAATTCAGGGTATTGATCTTTCTTGGAAAGTAGTTTGTGGTAAAAGAAAGAGAGAGACCTTTTTTCCTGAAGTGATTCAAGATTCTGAATTTGAACATGAAGATGCAAGGATGGATAGATTTTTTCCTCACACTTCTCTCTCGGAAGAGAGCTCTGTTTATGATTTTCCCTGTGGTAGTTTTTCTTTCTTTGAGGCTATTGCTCTAATGTGCCAGTGTCTTTAGCCAAAGAACCCTGAGGTTTCTCAGTCCCTTAGAAAATACTGAGAGTTGTCACAGAAGGATTTTCTAGATCCTATACCCATTCCTTCTGTTATGTCTGCTTTAGAGGATGTGTGCATTATTTTCTGCAATGTTCCTGATAGTCAGATAGCTGTCCCTGAAAAGGCAGATAGAATGTCTAAAGTTCCTCAGTGTTTTAAAGTTTTATGCACCGTTCCCAAACTTGAACCAGCAGCTATAACTCTAGTTGATTCCACTGCTGCTAAGTTGAATTGTCAGGTTCGTATGTTAAAGTTTGTTCTGACTAATTGTGAAAGTACAAGGAATGTTTTAGCTGCAGTTCTTTTTCTTGTGAGGAAAAATCTGTTTTAAATAACTTGGTTTCGTCTATCGCACAGTCACTACTCATTATTTACAGTGTGTATGATTCCGTTGATACTTCTTCCAGGGCTATGTCCACTGGTACTGTTTTGAGGAGAGTTTGCAAGGCTGAATTCCCAGATCCTCCCAGATGATGATGATGATGATGATGATGATGATATTTTAAATTCAGTCTTGAATAGAGATTTAGTGTTTGGCCCCTCTGCTGCAGAGATATGTGACGAAAGTGGCAAACTGATCCAGGGAATCTCTAAGGTCTGATTTTTCCAAGGCATTTTCTATCTCCTCATCCAATTTTGGCAAAAAGCAGAATCATCTTAAGAAGAAATATCACAGTGGTTCCAAAACCAAGTCTTGAACCTCCCAAAACCAATGACAGTCCAACATGTCTGAAAAGCTATTTCAAGAGATCATTTGAATCCCTCCCAACCTGGCCTCCTTTTTTTTTCTTCCAGAAAAAAATCATCCCTCAAGGATACAGAGGGCAGTAGGTGGAAATTCTCCTTTCCAGGTGCCATTCAGCATTCTGCAGATCAGACTGTTTTGTTTCCAGCAGTTCTTTATCACATGCTATTCCAAAGAGTAATAGAACCAGTTCTTTCTTCACAGATGAGGAAGGGTTTTTATTCAGGTGTGTTACTAGTGCCATAGAAATCTTTTTGCTGGGATTTGTGAGAAGAAAAATCATTTGGTGGAGACAATAAATATCTTTCAATCCAGGTCTCTCCTTCTCTCTCTCCTGTTCCAAAGCAGTTAGTCACTACAGATGTTTTAGGCTTTGCTTGGTGAGCAGTTTCAGTAGGGATAAAAGTTCAGGGTGTGTGGGATTCCATGAACAAATGCAAGCACATAAATGTCAAGGAGAAGCTTGCCCTGATCAAGGCACTTAACTGTCTGAACTGTCTTTGGTTCCCAGGAACTCTTCAAGTGGTTACAGACAATATCACAGATATGGTACATCAGCAAGCAAGGGGGGGGTCATACTCCCTTTGCAGACTAGCCATGCTAGATTGGGATGTAGCTTCACAGGACAGTCTCACACTATAGGAATCCTATATTCTGTCAGAGCAGAATTGTTTGGCAGGCAAGTTGAACAGGACCAGGCAGACCCTCAAGAATGGGGTCTTCCAAGATTTGCTCCATCTGATGAGTGTTCTTCACTTAGACCTATTTGCTTCCTCTGTGAACAGTCAACTTGCAATATTCTGTTCCAGGACTCCATGCAAGAAGGCCTGGAAGACTGATGCCTTTTCTTTTCCTTGGACAGGAATTTCCTGTATGCTTTGCCACCCTTTCCACTAAATTCCAGTGTACTTCTGAAGATTCAGAAGGAATCCCTCAAGATCATTGTGATGACTCCATTTTGGCCCAGGCAACTGTGATCTCCCGTCTTTTTGAAATGGACAGGGCCAGTTACCACAAGCATGTTATAGACTGGATCTACTCACACAAAAACAGAGGTGTTTGATACAATCTGACATCAGTCAACTTTAGCTGACTACCTGAATGATATTTTAGACACCTGTTTACTGAGGATGTGCTGCATGTACTAATGGAGATGAGAAAGATTGCTGCTAGAAGGTCACATATTAGCAAATGGAAAAGGTTTTCTACTTGGTGTCAACAACATAACCAGCAGCCTTTCAGGACTAGTTGTTCTCTGGTTTTACAATGTGTGAGTTACTATTTTATGGTCTTTCTTATTCTTCTGTCAAGGTTCATTTATATACCATTTCAGCATGATTGCCCATGGATCCTCCTCTTAATGCAGTCTCTTGTCAAAATGTATTTGAAAGAGGTTTTGCATAAGAGGCCCCCAAAAAAAACAGTGGCCGCTCCTTGGAATCTTAATTTTGTGTTAGAGAGCTAATGCTTGATCCATTTAAACCAGATGACCTGGCTAATTTGAGGTTCTTAACATGGAAAACAGTTTTTTTTCTGATTGCTCTGATCTCTACAAGAAGGTTATCTGAGTTGCAAGCTCTTTGGTAAGTCAATCCTATCTCATTTTTCATAGGGACAGGGTTTCTTTGAGACCTAATCCTTCTTTTATGCCTAAAGTGGTATCTGAGTTTACTTTAAGCCAAACTGTTCATGTCCCTATTTCTTTCCTAAACCTAAAAAGGAGGGAGAAAGGATATGCCATACCTTGTATGTCCACAGACAACTGTGGTACTATCTTGTCAGAACTAAAATCTTTCAGATCTTAAAATCGGTTGTTCATTTCTTGTGAAAGTAAGAAGGGACATCCCCTGTCAAAACAAACTTTATTTCCAAGTGGTTGTCTAAGGCTATTGCCTTTTGCTATACTCACCATAACAAAAGTGTTCCAGTCAAGGTGAAGACCCATTCTAACACGGTCTTTGCTTCATCTGTGGGTTTTGGAAAGGGCTAGGTCCTACAACTTGGTTCTCTGTACATACTTTTACAAACCACAGTGTAGATCAGAGCATGTGCATGTACCTTAAGAAGCATTTCCAGATGTAGGCATGTTCATAGGTTAGTACTAGGCTATCAGCCCTAGGGCCTATACAAGCCTAGCCATAACAATTCCCTGAATATTTCTTCCCACATTATTTACTTTCCTGGACCCCTGTCTAGCAGGGCGACTGACGTGATCCCTGGGGTGAATTTGCTTTCTCCCATCCAATCGTCAAGGTTCCTCTTGAAGAGGTCCAAAGAGGCACTCTGCTTGACATGTATGGGCAATCTATTCCAGAGTCTGGGGAGTCTCTGGGTCAGGAACCTATCCCTCCAACATGTTTTGTTTATTGTGATGACAAGGTTTAGATCCCTGGAGCATGTAGCTCTGAGGGATTGGGATTTCTTTAAGTGTAGCATGTCCAACAGCTCTGGGTTTGACATGGCCTTGTATGTTAAGCAGAGATCGCCTCTGAGTAGACGATATGCGACAGAGTATAGCTGGAGTTTTTTAAGGCGGTCAGCATAGGGCATCTGCTTTAGGCCTGTGATTCTTTTAGAGGTATTTCTGAGGCCTTTCCAGTTGTTGCAGATGTCTTGAGAGGTACATACCAAATGGGGCATTGTATTCTATAATGGGTCTAATGAGGGATGAGTACAGTGGGACAATGACCTCCTTTTTTCTGGATGAAAAGCCCTTCGTGATGAGGTGTGCCACATAGAAGGATTTCCTGACTGTTGTGGCGATGTGGTTATCGAAGGTGAGACCACTGTCCACCTGTGTCCCTAAGTCTCTTATCACACTTTCTGTGTTTAGTGTACTGCCACCTATATGGTAATTCATGGATACATGTTTTTTCCCAAAGGGATAACAATACATTTCTTGGCATTGAGCTTGAGCCCATGGCTCTGGCACCAAGCATCTGTTTCTGTAAGGCCCTTTTGTAGAGTATCCACATCATTTGGGGATTCAATAATGGCTCCCAGTTTGCAGTCATCTGCAAACTTTGTTAGCCAGAGTCCCTTAGTGTTGACCTGTACTTCAGAGAAGTAGATGCCAAACAAGAGCGGCCCCAGGACTGAACCCTGAGGTACTCCACTTGTCACTTGTCTGGAGCTGGATTTGGAGTCTGCTACTTTTACAGTGTGGGTTCTATCAGTAAGCCATTTAGCAACCCATTGGGTGACATAGGGATTAATGCCAAACTTAGTAAGTTTATCTATGATTCCAGAGTGGGGATGGTGTCAAAGGCCTTGGCAAGGTCTAGATAGGCTGTGTGGACCACCTTACCCTTGTCCATGGCTCTGGAGACTGATTCAAAGAAGTCAATCAGGTTCAGGAGACAAGATCGGCCCTTCACAAACCCAAACTGGGTGGGGTCCAGTGTTTGAAGGTTGCCAATGTCTTTGTTTATAAGTTCCATGATAATACGTTCCATGGCCTTGCAGATAAGGCTTGTCAGACTGATGGGACGGTAGTTTCTGGGATCCAAGGTGGATCCCCCCTTGTAGACTGGGATACCTATAGCTCTGCCACTCAGTGGGCACGAAACCTGAGGTGAGGCTATGATTAAACATGACACTTAGGTGAGGTGCCAGTTCATATTGTAGTTCATGTAGTACACAGCCGGGATGTCATCTGGTCCCATGGATGCTGTATTCTTGGCTTTAGAGAGTGCGTTTTGTACCTGTGTGGCCGTTATTACTGGAATTTGGCAATCTTTCGGTATTGAGATGGGCCATTTAGGGGGTGAGAGTGGGGTGAAGTTGGCACTGAATCGATCTGCCAGGATATTGGCAATATCCTTCGGATCAGTATATTTAATGCCATTCTGTTTTAGCTCCGAGCAGATCTGAGCATTGCCATTTAGATTCTTGACATAATTATAGAATGCTTTGTGGTTGTCTTTGGAATCTTTGGCAATTTTATTTTCGTAACTAGCTTTGGAGGATTTTATGAGGCATCTCAGTTTCTTACTGAGGCTAGTAAGGGAGTTTTTTGCATCCTGGGATTTTCCTCTTTTCTGCCAAAGTTTCTTCCTTTTGTTGTAAAGTTTGTTTATGGCAGGGGACCACCAGATTGGCTTCCTTTTTTGGATGAGAGCATTTTGGTTCTATTTGGGATGGCACAATTCATGCATGAGTGGATGTGCTCGTACAGTGCCGTAGTGTAGGATTCAGCAGTTGAACTTTCAGTTCCCGTCTGCATGGTTGTCATGAAGTTTGTCACTTCTGACTTGAGTAGCATGAAGTTGGCTTTAGAGAAGTTTTTATGGTGGTTTCTTTACTGGGGGTGGGGTGGGGGTGGGATGTGGATGTTAAGGGTGATTAGCTTATGGTCAGACCTGACTAACGAGGGGGTGACCATAGGTATGGAGCATTGATTTCCCATGTTGGTAATGACCAGGTCTAGGATATTGGAGCCCCTGGTGGGACTATGGATTAGTTGATCCAGGGCGTTGGAATTTATGAATTCCAAGAACCGTTGCGCAAAGGTGTTGGGACATGAGTAGTTTTCCCAGTTAATGGCAGGGTAGTTAAAATCACCCAGTATTAGGGTGTTTGGTTCTATCTTAATATTTTCCAGTATGTTTAGAAAGGTGTAGTGAGAATCTTGGGGTATGGTGGGGGATCTGTAGCAAGCTACAATTTGGATTGCAGTCTTACCTAGTGTTAGTTGCACTTGGAGAATTTCAGACACATTGTGTTGGCCAACTAGCCTGGTGGTGTGAATAAGTGAATATTGACACTCCTCCACCTTTTAGTGTTTCGGTCCTGGTTTGGTGGCCGAAAAGTGTGGTAAGAGTTGTAGCCTGGTATTGCAGGGGTGCTCTCTGGAGTCTTGAACCAGGTCTCAGTTACTGCACAGATATCTATGTTCTCCATTTTTAGGAGTGCCTCGAGAGTGCATTTTGAGGTTTAGACTTCTAGCATTGAGTAGCATTACCTTCAGATTTTGCATGCTTGTACCTGTTATGGTGGTGGTTTTGTCCTTTGAAGTTTGCCTAAAAAAGGCACTATAGGGGTGGCAAGAACCTTAGCCAGTAACCCGAATCCCAGGGGCGACAGGTGCAGACCATCTCTGGCAAAGCATCGTGGTCTGTCAATCATGTCATCCCAGGCAGACAGATACTTGATCCCCTTTGAATGACACCATAAGCTTAGCCAATTGTTGAAGTCAATCATTTTATCCTTATATTGTGGTATCATTCTGGGTGAAGGCAGGATGTTACTCAGGGCTAGGGTCATACCTGCCTGGGCCACATGATCCGAGAGCTCTTCCATGTCTCTTTTCATGTAGTCCAGGGAGGTACGTCTCAAGTCATTCACTCCAACATGGACAGTAACAGAGTCATATTTGTACTTGTTGTGGAGTGACTTAAGTGCATGCGTTATGTGGCGGATCCTGGCACCCGACAGGCAGCTGACTGTAACTTTCTCCTTTTTCAACCTGGTGAGAGGGACATCAGTGTGCCGGACTATAGAGTCACCTATGACTAAAGTGTTAGGTACATTGTCTTGCCTTAGGGGCTGTTGCTGGGTGGCACACTGGTGTTGTGAACTATGTGACACATTGGTTGTGATTGGTGTTTGTTTGCGTTTCAGCTTCAGAGGTCTTTGTTGCTTGGGCAGGTTACAGTTAAGGGCCTCTGCATATGTGGATTTAGTGTTGCTATATGTGGGTGTTGGTGGTGCCGGTTTGGAAGGGCTATGTGTTTGTTGAGGTGTAGTGTGGGTGTTAACCTTCTCCTCTTGACTGTTTAGCACAATCTTGGGTGGAGAGAGCTTTGCTTCCATTTTGGCTATATAAGTGCATCTCTCACAGGTTGTAGTGTTGGGTGGTAGGAGGAGAGGGTCCTGTGCATATAAATAGTGAGCACATGCAGGCAGCAGTGTCATTTTGAGAGAACTGCCAGTGTTAATATGTGTGAATGTGGTAGTCAGTCTGTTTATAAGTTTGTTTAAGTTACAAAGCTTCATTCCTGATGTGATTGTGTGTAATAAAGCTGCTTGAACTGAACCCACGAATATTCTTCTGTTTTATCCTGACCAGACGTGTGACATGGCATCAGAACCGGGATTAAGAGAGCAACTTCTTCAAGCCATGAGGTGCAGAGTTGAAGGTGAAGGGAGATTAAGCTGGTTGAGTGAAACTGAGTTCAGACTAACAAAAAAAAAGGGCCAGAAACGAACTTAAGGTAATGAAAAGCTGCCCAAATGATTTGTTTGGCAAAGTAAATGAAACAGAGCATTTATAATGCGCAAAACACATTATTAATCAAATGAGGGGCACAAAAAGCTTAATTAATTAAACAAAATGTTCAAAACCACTATCTGAAAAGACTAGCAGAGATATTCATGTGGGGCTCAGAATTACTTTTGGCTTACATTACGAGCATGTTTAAAGTAAAATGGGCACAAGAAAAGTGTAATGAGCATGATAAGAGATTAAAAGGGCATAGCAAGTACAATAAAAGGGGAAAATTGAGCTTAAAGAGCAAGGCGACTGCATGTTTTTCAGTAAAAGACTATGTTTGGGTACTAACTACTATTTAGCATTGAACAAAGCCATTCAAAGCATAACTAGAGTTGTTCAAAGTATCTCAGAATGTGCAAAGTGTTTGCAGTGTGTGCACTTTATTACTGTGCAGTTATTTCAAAGAGTTTGCTGGGTGCAGTGCAAAGTGCAGTTATATTGCAAAGTGCAGTCAAAGTACAGTCATTTTAAAAAGTTTTTGTGCTGTGTTCAGTTTATTTGCAAAGTGCATTCATCTTGAAGTGTTTCTTACTCTGAGCTTTTTCTGCTGTGTACAATTAGTACAGTAATTTCAGAGTGTTCTTGTGCTATGGAGACTTATTTGGCTAAGTACAGTTTAATTTCATAGTTTGTTGTGCTATTGGGCTTAATTACAAGTACTGGCATAATGTTTTGGCATATATATTTGTGTGTGTGTAATTTTAAGCACCTTCACTGCTGTGTGTTGCTATGGCAGAGGCATTTTGCAGACCAAGTCCACTTGTGCTTGATCATAATACAGCAGAGAATTGGAGAGTATGTCAGCAGGAATACGATATTTTCATACAAGGATCTTTTTCTGACAAAAATGCACGTACAAGGACATTCATTTTGCTTAACTTAGCTGGGTCAGAGGCTATTGAAAGAGAGTGTTCATTTGTGTATGCACCGGCAGTATATGCAGGAAAGGGGGAAACCATCATATTGTTATACCGGTGAATCAAGAAAGGACCTTGAGTGCATAAAATGTAAATTTAGAGAAATGTGCAACCCACAGACAAATGTTACATTAGAGAGGCACTTATTTTATACAAGAGACCAAAAGCCAGGTGAAACTTTTGCAGTTTATATCACTGATTTGAGAAATAAAGCCAAAACGTGCGGATTTGGTGACTTGAAAGACGAGTGAATAAAGGACAGGCTTGTGTGTGGTGTTAATGGTGCTTTAGTGAGAGAGATTTTGCTTCATGACAGTGATTTAGTGTTAAGCAAAACCATAGAGATTTGTCAAATTTATGAGCTCAAAGACATGCGTCTGGAGCGTTTCTCCCTGGGCCTCCACTGAAACTGGATTTGTTCCAAGTCCAACTTTCCTGGTAAACAAATGTAAAGCTCACAGAAAGGCACACAAGTATGCTTGCAAGTGATAAGAGCATGGTTTCAGCAGCCTCTAGAGCAAATGTAGACAGCATGCTACATGTGGCAATCAGAAACAGGCCTAAGCACATGGCAACAGCAACCCCTCATGGGTCTGGCATGGAGGACCCGTAACTTTCTAGCAAGTTCCAGGATGAGCTCAGTGAAAAGGGCATGCTCAGTACAGTGTAAAAGTGAGTCAGCAAAACCGAACTCAAGTCTTCTTGGTAATTGTGGTGCCAGTGATGAGTCTACAAGAGAGAAGTGCTTAGCATTTGGTCAGCAATACCACAAGTATAAACAAATGGAATCCTTTTCAAAAGTGTTGTAAATCAAGCAAGCCTAATTCAGTTATTAAAAAAGGCTATTTAAAAAAGCAAGTTGATCATATAGAGAGCTGCAACCCTACTTTCTATGTAGATGGTGTATCAGTGGTCAGTGAAAATGTTAATGCAGTAGATTTGTTGGCAAAAAATGAAGTATTTTGTACTGTCCTGATCAATGGTAAATCCAGGGAGCTCAAAGTAGACACTGGTTCAAAGTGTAATGTAATGTCAGCAGAAACATTTGCTAAAGTGAGAGCTGGTGAGCAACTTAATTTGGTCAGTTGTTTGAAGCTTGTTGCTTATGGATGTGAAGAGATTCAAACCAAAGGCTCAGTAGGGCTTTCATGCTATTTGGCTGGGAACAGTTGCAGCTTGCAATTTTATGTAGTCTGAAGACCTGTGTAGTCATTTGGTCTCGGAGACCGTTTGAGAATTAAACTTTCTTTTACTAATGCAATACATCATGTAAGCACATGTTCCAGCTTCAGTGAAACCATTTTCTAAGATCATTCTGATGTTTTTGACGACAGGCTAGGGCAAACTTCCAGTTGTGTACTCCATGGAGCAAATTTTTTCAGGCTACCGGTGTGCAACAATAGCTGATGATTTACTGGTTGCAGGCAGTGGTGAAGCAGAGCATAACAGAAACCTCAGGAAAGTTCTGGACAGAGAGTATGAAGTGAATTTAAACCTCAATCCTTTGAAATGCATATTCAGACTATCAGAAGTTAGTTATGTAGGTCATTTATTTAACAGTACAGGCTTACGACCAGATCCTTCTAAACAAGCAGCCATTCTTGAGATGCCAGCTCCAGACAGTGTCCAAGCTCTGCAGCATTTTCTTGGTATGGTTAACTATTTATTTGGGCAAATTTATCCCTGACTTTAGTGAGTTATCAGCGCCTGAGAGAGCTGACACACAAAATGTTACATGGTCATGTTTAGAACAACACTAGAAAGCATTTGATAACCTCAAACAGCAAATTGCCAACCCATCTACATTAAGGTACTATGATGTCCACAAATCAGTAGTTCTTTCCTGTGATGCTTCAGAGTTCGGTCTTGGTGCAGTTATTCTTCAAGAGGGCAGACCTGTTGTCTATGCAGCTAGAACTCTTACCCAAACTGCGATGCAGTATGCTCAAATTGAGAAGAGACTTTTGGCTATTGTGTTTGCATGTTCACAGTTGCATGATTATATTTATGGCCGAGCTATCTTGATAGAAACTGACCATCAACCGCTAGTCACTGTTTTAAAGAAGCCTATGCATTCAGCTCCAGCAAGACTTCAACTAGTGATGCTCAAATTGCAAAAGTATAATTTCAAAATGGTCTATACAAAAGGTAAACTTCTTTATCTGGCTGATACCTTATCTAGATTTTCCAGAAATACCACGGAACAGCTTGATGCAGAGAATTTTGACTGATGTTTTCGAAGTGTGTAATTTTTCTACCAAGAGACTTCAGTTGTGAGATCATACAAATACTGATCCAGTTTTGGAAAAGCTCAACCACTTCCTCGGTGTAGGATGGCCGTCAAAGCAATCTTGTGTACCGTCAGAAGTGCAACCTTCTTTTCCATACAGAGATAAAATGCTGATGGAAGACTGTATCATTTTTAATGGTTACAAAGCTATTGTCCCTACTTCCTTACAACATGAATGCATTCAGATTTTGCATCGTGGCCACCCAGGTTCAGATTCTACCAAAAGAAGGGCGAGAGGACTAGTATTTTGGCCTCTTCTATTGAAAGGCAATAAAAGTGCTTTCTTCTTCTTGTTCAGTGTGCAACAGTACTAAACCGCATTTGCAGAAAGAGTCACATCAGCTAAACCATATTCCTGAACTACCTTGGTCAACAGTAGCAACTGACATATGAGTGGAAGAATCAGCATTACTTAGTGCTGGTAGACTCCTATTCAAAGTAGTTTGAGATCAGTTTGCTACCTAACCTAACGTCCAGTGCTGTTATTACTAAGCTGAAACGTCATTTCTGTCCATGGTAGTCCACACAAAGTTATTTCTGACAATGGTTCTCCATTTACCAGTCAGTTATTTCAGAGATTTTTAAATGAGTGGGACTTTATCCATGTTATAGTACTCCTGAATACCCACAGTCCAGTGGCCTTGCTGAATGTGCAGTACAGAATGCAAAGCAATTACTAGAGAGGTCAAAGCATGACAATACCGATCTTGAATTTACTTAATCTCAGAAATATACGCTATGGCAATCTACGTGGCTTGCCTGCTCAGAGACTTCTATCTAGGCAAACCAGAACAACCTTGCCTCTCAGTTCTAGTTTATTGGTGCCTAATGCTAAAAACAACAGAACAAGCAAAACCCAACTTTTTAAGAAGCATTCTTCTCAGAAGTCCAGCTATGATAAAACAAGGAGATTTCTTCATCCGGTTAAAGGAAGACAGTGAAGATGGAAACTGCAAAAGGCTTTAATCAAACTGGTCAAGTGAGAGGTGTATGTGCTGAACCGAGATCTAACTTAATGGAATCTGAGGGTATAGAATACAGAAGAAACCACAAGTCATCTTCTTGATGTATCAAAAATGATATTGCAGCATCGTACCTGTGATACAGACTCTAGATCTCAGAATAACCCTGACAATGTTCATACCGAAGAACATGTCTCCATATTCATTCCCCTTCCTGATGATGTCCCAGTTATCCCCAAGGTTGGACATTCCTTGACTGTCCCTGTTGCTAGATCAAATTCTGACTTTTGTGTTACATGATCAGGTTGTATTTCCAGACCTAATGTAAAATACACAGCAACCTGGACATGATTGTTTTATGTGTGTCTGATTTTGTATGATTGCATGGCAAGTAATTCTGTATAATTGCATGTCAAAAGATCATTTCTGTAAATTGCATGTCATTAAATACTGGAATTTCGTATAGGGACTGTTTCTCAAAGAGGGAGGATGTAGATCAGAGAGTGTGCATGTACCTTTAAGAAGCATTTCCAAATGCAGGCAAATGCATATAAATAGTGAGCACATGGAGGCAGCAGTGCCATTTTGAGAGAACAGCCAGAATGTTAACATGTGTTGGTGTGGTAGTCAGTCTGTTTATAAGTTTTTATTTAAGTTTGTTACAAAGCTTAATTCCTGATATTTGTGTGCAATAAAGCTGCTTGCAATGAAAACAAAAATGTTTGTCTGTTTTATCCAGACCAGATGAGCGACAGATAAGGTCGATTCCTTCTCTAGTTCCACTTCGGGCTTTGTTTGAACTATTCTCAGTGGACTCCTTGACAGTTTTCCTTCCACCTCCCAAATGTAGTTGGCTAGGGTGATTTGCCCATGTAGCTAATTATGATTAACATATACAGATGTGTAAGTGAACTTGTCATAACAGTAGATGCTGAAATGATCACTACTTCTGTAGCTGCTCCGTCCCTCCATTTACGGCAGGATGTAGACATTTATTTTTTGTTCCTTGCATTGTTTTTTTTTTTTTTTTAGGGCTTTGCCTGTTGTCAGGAAAGTTCTGAAGGACCTTTTGCCAAAACTTGACTTTTAGTCCACTCAGCTGAAGCTGCCTGGCAGTTTGGGTGCATGGAGGGTGCCATAAAGCTGGCTGGCTGTTGTTTTCATGCCAGGATATAATTCATATAGCTAAGGCTACTGTAGCAGTGATCATTAAGACATGTACTAGTATGGTAAATTTAGGATATAATTCATATAGCTAAGGCTACTGTAGCAGTGATCATTAAGACATGTACTAGTATGGTAAATTTACTTGCACAACTGTACTATTTGTTTTCAAAGAAACCCTTTCTCTCTGAAATACCAAATAAGGTTGACTAACCATAAGAGTTTGCAGCTGAGATACTTTTCTTGCAGGTGTTATAACAGTCAGCAACACCTGGACAAATACTGCAAAATTAGAGGTACAGAATCCCTTAATTGGCACTGGTCTCAGCATGATACCAACTAGCAAATCTCTGTTTACCAATATATGATTTCCTATTAACAGATTTCTGTGCCTCTTAATACCTGCTGCACATTTTCACAAAAAAGTGCCTAAAAGATATCAAAACTGAATTTCTAGGCAGTTAGTTGTAGTTTGAGATTGGGATGTATCAGACAAAATAAGGGGTGTTTATTGCATGTATTTGTCCAAGTTGTTATCCTCTGGCCTATCGTATTCCTCTCTAAAGATTCATCACTCAGCTATTTCCTCATATCTGCCCATGTACCCTCTCCTTTCATCATGATCTCTGATCAGGCTACTCTTGAAAGGGATTTTACGTATGCATCCACCTAGAAAAAAGGTGGCACCTACCTGGAATCTAAACCTTTCCAAAACAAAGTTAACTTCACTTCTTTCTGAACAAGCTTATTAGGATGATTTCTGGTTCATTACTTAGACAATGAACAGTGTTGCTGAGCTCTGTGGCACACCTCTATACAACTAAAACCAAATTAATTAAAACTGTTAAACTCAGTGTCTTTATTAATCCCATTTTCAGATGCATAAACATTTTTGAAAGTTAGTACA